>NC_141025.1:4215000-4397500 GCF_052040795.2 Danio rerio | reverse complement strand
CATGATTCTAGCATGAATTAGCATGTTGTTAGCACGATGCTAGCATGAATTAGCATGATACTAGCATGATTCTAGCATGAATTAGCATGTTACTTGCATGAATCTAGCATGAATTAGCATGTTGTTAGCATGATTCTAGCATGGATTAGCATATTACTAGCATGATTTTAGCATAAATTAGCATGATTCTAGCATGAATTAGCATGTTGTTAGCATGATTCTAGCATGAATTAGCATGTGACTAGCATGATTCTAGCATGAATTAGCATGTGACTAGCATGATTCTAGCATGAATTAGCGTGTTGTTAGCATGATTCTAGCATGAATTAGCATGTTGTTAGCATGATGGATAGATAGATAGATAGATAGATAGATAGATAGATAGATAGATAGATAGATAGATAGATAGATAGATAGATAGAGGTAGATAGATAGGGTAGATAGATAGATAGATAGATAGATAGATAGATAGATAGATAGATAGATAGATAGATAGATAGATAGATAGATAGATAGATAGATAGATAGATAGAGACAGACAGACAGACAGACAGACAGACAGATAGATAGATAGATAGATAGATAGATAGGTAGAGGTAGATAGATAAAGGTAGATAGATAGATAGATAGATAGATAGATAGATAGATAGATAGATAGATAGATAGATAGATAGATAGATAGAGTGCGAGCATGAGTCAAACAAGCCAACCCCCGCCTCTCTACGATGTTCTGATGCTGAGATATAGCTGCTGTTATATCGTTGCTAGGTTAGTCTGTTTTGTTGCTATGGAGTTGATTGACAGCTTAGACTGATGATGTATCAAAGCTTCTTGCCCGTATGAACAGTTAAAAACAACCCCCATGTCTCTATCACACTGCAGCATGACAATATCAGTCTGAACCTCTTTAATGGCAGTCTATGGGACAGTTGCTAGGGTGCAGTATCTGGTTGTTAGGGTGTGGCTAAAAAGTTAAAAGGCCATCGGTGATTGGCTGCTGGCTAGACTGAGTTAAATGAGCTCAATCATTAGTCTGTAGGACAGTCTGATGCAGAGTTATGAGCTCACAAAGTTTGATCCCATGTAAAGTCAATGAGAGTCTTTTGCAATGGAAGTCTATGGGACGGTTTCTAGGGTCCAAAAGTGGTTGCTAGGGCGTGGCCAGAAAGTTTAAAGGTGATCAGTCATTGGCAGTTTGATAGTCTGAGTTAAATGAGCCCAGTTAGAAGTCTGTGTGACATTCTGATGCGGAGTTATTAGGTCACAAAGTTTGATCCAATGTTACGTCTATGGGATTTTTCCGACGGTCCCGGGACGTTTTTCGGGAAACCGAAAGTCGGATCAGTCGGAAAGGATATAGCAACTCGAGTCAGAATAGTTCGGAGGTCTGACCCGAGTTTGATGGTCATAGCTTGAAAGGCCTAGGACGAGATAGAGTTTAATTTTTAGTCTCAGAAGAAGAATAATAAAAATAATAATAAGTTTAATAGGATAACAGTAGTCTGGCTTGCTACACAAGCCAGCCTAATAACTAGATTCTTAAAGTTTGAGAACAAACTTTGAGGCTGGCTTGTGAAAGCCTGACGGTAATAGTTTATTTAGTTTAAACAGTTTTTAAAACTATGAAAAGATAGATAGATAGATAGATAGATAGATAGATAGATAGATAGATAGATAGATAGATAGATAGATAGATTAGCATGTTATTAGCATGATTCTAGCATGAATTAGCATGTTTTTAACATGATTCTAGCATGAATTAGCATGTTACAACATGATTTTAGCGTAAATTAGCATGTTACTAGCATGATTTTAGCATGAATTAGCATGATTCTAGCATGAATTAGCATGTTGTTAGCATGATTCTAGCATGATTCTAGCATGAATTAGCATGCTACTAGCATGATTCTAGCATAAATTAGCATGTTGTTAGCATGCTTCTAGCATGAATTAGCATGTTACTAGCATGATTCTAGCATGAATTAGCATGTTGTTAGCATGATTCTAACATGAATTAGCATGTTACTAGCATGATTCTAGCATGAATTAGCATGTTGTTATAATGATTCTAGCATGAATTAGCATTTCACTAGCATGATTCTAGCATGAATTAGCATGTTGTTAGCATGATTCTATCATGAATTAGCATGTTGTTAGCATGATTCTAGCATGAATTAGCATGTTACTAGCATGATTCTAGCATGAATTAGCATGTTGTTAGCATGATTCTAGCATGAATTAGCTTGTTACTAGCATGATTCTAGCATGAATTAGCATGTTGTTAGCTTGATTCTAGCATGAGTTAGCATGTTACTAGCATGATTCTAGCATGAATTAGCATGTTGTTAGCACGACGCTAGCATGAATTAGCATGTTGTTAGCATGATTCTAGCATGGATTAGCATGTTACTAGCATGATTTTAGCATAAATTAGCATGATTCTAGCATGAATTAGCATGTTGTTAGCATGATTCTAGCATGAATTAGCATGTGACTAGCATGATTCTAGCATGAATTAGCATGTGACTAGCATGATTCTAGCATGAATTAGCATGTAACTAGCATGATTCTAGCATGAATTAGCATGTTGTTAGCATGATAGATAGATAGATAGATAGATAGATAGATAGATAGATAGATAGATAGATAGATAGATAGATAGATAGGTAGAGGTAGATAGATAAAGGTAGATAGATAGATAGATAGATAGATAGATAGATAGATAGATAGATAGATAGATAGATAGATAGATAGGTAGAGGTAGATAGATAGATAGATGGTGTAAGAGCATGAGTCAAACAAGCCAACCCCCGCCTCTCTACGATGTTCTGATGCTGAGATATAGCTGCTGTTATATCGTTGCTAGGTTAGTCTGTTTTGTTGCTATGGAGTTGATTGACTGCTTAGACTGATGATGTATCAAAGCTTCTTGCCAGTATGAACAGTTAAAAACAACCCCCATGTCTCTATCACACTGCAGCATGACAATATCAGTCTGAACTTCTTTAATGGCAGTCTATGGGACAGTTGCTAGGGTGCAGTATCTGGTTGTTAGGGTGTGGCTGGAAGGTTAAAAGGCCATCAGTGATTGGCTGCTGGCTAGACTGAGTTAAATGAGCTCAATCATTAGTCTGTAGGACAGTCTGATGCAGAGTTATGAGCTCACAAAGTTTGATCCCATGTAAAGTCAATGAGAGTCTTTTGCAATGGAAGTCTATGGGACGGTTTCTAGGGTCCAAAAGTGGTTGCTAGGGCGTGGCCAGAAAGTTTAAAGGTGATCAGTCATTGGCAGTTTGATAGTCTGAGTTAAATGAGCCCAGTTAGAAGTCTGTGTGACATTCTGATGCGGAGTTATGAGGTCACAAAGTTTGATCCAATGTTACGTCTATGGGATTTTTCCGACGGTCCCGGGACGTTTTTCGGGAAACCGAAAGTCGGATCAGTCGGAAAGGATATAGCAACTCGAGTCAGAATAGTTCGGAGGTCTGACCCGAGTTTGATGGTCATAGCTTGAAAGGTCTAGGTGGAGATAGAGTTTAATTTTTAGTCTCAGAAGAAGAATAATAATATTAACTAGATTCTTAAAGTTTGAGAACAAACTTTGAGGCTGGCTTGTGAAAGCCTGACGGTAATAGTTTATTTAGTTTAAACAGTTTTTAAAACTATGAAAAGATAGATAGATAGATAGATAGATAGATAGATAGATAGATAGATAGATAGATAGATTAGCATGTTATTAGCATGATTCTAGCATGAATTAGCATGTTTTTAACATGATTCTAGCATGAATTAGCATGTTACAACATGATTTTAGCGTAAATTAGCATGTTACTAGCATGATTTTAGCATGAATTAGCATGATTCTAGCATGAATTAGCATGTTGTTAGCATGATTCTAGCATGAATTAGCATGTTGTTAGCACGATTCTAGCATTAATTAGCATGTTACTAGCATGATTATAGCATGAATTAGCATGTTGTTAGCATGATTCTAGCATAAATTAGCATGTTACTAGCATGATTCTAGCATGAATTAGCATGTTGTTAGCATGATTCTAACATGAATTAGCATGTTACTAGCATGATTTTAGCATGAATTAGCATGTTACTAGCATGATTCTAGCATAAATTAGCATGTTGTTAGCATGATTCTAGCATGAATTAGCATGCTACTAGCATGATTCTAGCATGAATTAGCATGTTGTTAGCATGATTCTAGAATGAATTAGCATGTTGTTAGCATGATTCTAGCATGAATTAGCATGTTACTAGCATGATTCTAGCATAAATTAGCATGTTACTAGCATGATTCTAGCATGAATTAGCATGTTGTTAGCATGATTCTAGCATGAATTAGCATTTCACTAGCATGATTCTAGCATGAATTAGCATGTTGTTAGCATGATTCTAGCATGACTTAGCATGTTGTTAGCATGATTCTAGCATGAATTAGCATGTTGTTAGCATGATTCTAGCATGAATTAGCATGTTACTAGCATAATTCTAGCATGAATTAGCATGTTGTTAGCACAATGCTAGCATGAATTAGCATGATTCTAGCATGAATTAGCATGTTACTAGCATAATTCTAGCATGAATTAGCATGTTGTTAGCACAATGCTAGCATGAATTAGCATGATTCTAGCATGAATTAGCATGTTACTAGCATGAATCTAGCTTGAATTAGCATGTTGTTAGCATGATTCTAGCATGGATTAGCATGTTACTAGCATGATTTTAGCATAAATTAGCATGATTCTAGCATGAATTAGCATGTTGTTAGCATGATTCTAGCATGAATTAGCATGTGACTAGCATGATTCTAGCATGAATTAGCACGTGACTAGCATGATTCTAGCATGAATTAGCATGTAACTAGCATGATTCTAGCATGAATTAGCATTTCACTAGCATGATTCTAGCATGAATTAGCATGTTGTTAGCATGATTCTAGCATGTTGTTAGCATGATTCTAGCATGAATTAGCATGTTGTTAGCATGATTCTAGCATGAATTAGCATGTTGTTAGCATGATTATAGCATGAATTAGCATGTTTTTAGCATGATTCTAGCATGAATTAGCATGTTGTTAGCATGATTCTAGCATGAATTAGCATGTTACTAGCATGATTCTAGCATGAATTAGCATGTTGTTAGCACAATGCTAGCATGAATTAGCATGATACTAGCATGATTCTAGCATGTTACTAGCATGAATCTAGCATGAATTAGCATGTTGTTAGCATGATTCTAGCATGGATTAGCATGTTACTAGCATGATTTTAGCATAAATTAGCATGATTCTAGCATGAATTAGCATGTTCTTAGCATGATTCTAGCATGAATTAGCATGTGACTAGCATGATTCTAGCATGAATTAGCATGTTACTAGCATGATTCTAGCATGAATTAGCATGTAACTAGCATGATTCTAGCATGAATTAGCATGTTGTTAGCATGATAGATAGATAGATAGATAGATAGATAGATAGATAGATAGATAGATAGATAGATAGATAGATAGGTAGAGGTAGATAGATATATCTATCTAGCATGAATCTAGCATGAATTAGCATGTTGTTAGCATGATTCTAGCATGGATTAGTATGTTACTAGCATGATTTTAGCATAAATTAGCATGATTCTAGCATGAATTAGCATGTTCTTAGCATGATTCTAGCATGAATTAGCATGTGACTAGCATGATTCTAGCATGAATTAGCATGTTACTAGCATGATTCTAGCATGAATTAGCATGTTGTTAGCATGATAGATAGATAGATAGATAGATAGATAGATAGATAGATAGGTAGAGGTAGATAGATAGATAGATAGATAGATAGATAGATAGATAGATAGATAGATAGATAGATAGATAGATAGGTAGATAGATAGATAGATAGATAGATAGATAGATAGGTAGAGGTAGATAGATAGATAGATAGATAGATAGATAGATAGATAGATAGAGGTAGACAGACAGATAAATAGATAGATAGATAGATAGATAGATAGATAGATAGATAGATAGATAGATAGATAGATAGATAGATAGATAGATAGATAGATAGATAGATAGATAGATAGATGGTGTGCGAGCATGAGTCAAACAAGCCAACCCCCGCCTCTCTACGATGTTCTGATGCTGAGATATAGCTGCTTTTATATCGTTGCTAGGTTACTCTGTTTTGTTGCTATGGAGTTGATTGACAGCTTAGACTGATGATGTATCAAAGCTTCTTGCCAGTATGAACAGTTAAAAACAACCCCCATGTCTCTATCACACTGCAGCATGACAATATCAGTCTGAACCTCTTTAATGGCAGTCAATGGGACAGTTGCTAGGGTGCAGTATCTGGTTGTTAGGGTGTGGCTAGAAAGTTAAAAGGCCATCAGTGATTGGCTGCTGGCTAGACTGAGTTAAATGAGCTCAATCATTAGTCTGTAGGACAGTCTGATGCAGAGTTATGAGCTCACAAAGTTTGATCCCATGTAAAGTCAATGAGAGTCTTTTGCAATGGAAGTCTATGGGACGGTTTCTAGGGTCCAAAAGTGGTTGCTAGGGCGTGGCCAGAAAGTTTAAAGGTGATCAGTCATTGGCAGTTTGATAGTCTGAGTTAAATGAGCCCAGTTAGAAGTCTGTGTGACATTCTGATGCGGAGTTATGAGGTCACAAAGTTTGATCCAATGTTACGTCTATGGGATTTTTCCGACGGTCCCGGGACGTTTTTCGGAAAACCGAAAGTCGGATCAGTCGGAAAGGATATAGCAACTCGAGTCAGAATAGTTCGGAGGTCTGACCCGAGTTTGATGGTCATAGCTTGAAAGGTCTAGGTGGAGATAGAGTTTAATTTTTAGTCTCAGAAGAAGAATAATAATATTAATAAAAATAATAATAAGTTTAATAGGATAACAGTAGTCTGGCTTGCTACACAAGCCAGCCTAATAACTAGACAGTAAAGTTCGTCGAGACAAACTTTGAGGCTGGCTTGACAAAGCCTGTTGGTAATAGTTTATTTAGTTTAAAAACAGTTTGAAAAAGTATAAGTAGCATGTTATTAGCATGATTCTAGCATGAATTAGCATGATTCTAGCATGGATTAGCATGTTATTAGCATGAGTGTAGTACAAATTAACATTTTATTAGCATGATTCTAGTATAAATTAGCATGTTATTAGCATGCTTCTAGCATGAATTAGCATGTTACTAGCATGATTCTAGAATAAATTAGCATGTCACTAGCATGATTCTAGTATGAATTAGCATGCTACTAGCATGATTCTAACATGAATTAGCATGTTACTAGCATGATTCTAGCATGAATTAGCATGTTACTAGTATGATTCTAGCATGAATTAGCATGTTACTAGCATAATTCTAGCATGCATTAGCATGTTACTAGCATGATTCTAGTATGAATTAGCCTGTTACTAGCATGATTCTAGTATGAATTAGCAGGTTATTAGCATGATTCTAGCATGAATTAGCATGATTCTAGTATGAATTAGCATGTTACTAGAATGATTCTAGCATGAATTAGCATGTTACTCGCATGATTCTAGCATGAATTAGCATGTTATTAACATGATTATAGTATGAATTAGCATGTTACTAGCATGAATCTAGCGTGAATTAGCCTGTTATTAGCATGATTCTAGCATGCATTAGCATGTTACTAGCATGATTCTAGTATGAATTAGCATGTTATTAGCATGATTCTAGTTTGAATTAGCATGTTATTAGCATGATTGTAGTATGAATTAGCATGTTACTAGCATGATACTAGTATGAATTAGCATGTCACATAGCATGCTTAGGTGGTTGCTAGGGTATTCTGAGTGGTTGCAAAGTCGTTGCTAGGCAGTTGCTAGGGTGTCCTGAGTGGTTGCTAGGTGGCTGCTAAGATGTTGCTAGGGTGTTGCTAGGTGGTTACTATGGTGTTCTGAGTGGTTGCTAGGTTGTTGCTAGGCAGTTGCTAGGGTGCTCTGATTGGTTGCTAGGTGGTTGCTAAGGTCTTGCTAGGTGGTTGCTAGGGTGTTCTGAGTGGTTGCTAAGGTGTTGCTAGGCGGTTGCTAGGGTGTTCTAAGTGGTTGCTAGGTTGTTGCTAAGGTGTTGCTAGGCGGTTGCTAGGGTGTTCTGAGTGGTTGCTAGGTGGTTGCTAAGGTGTTGCTAGGTGGTTGCTAAGGAGTCCTAAGTGGTTGCTAGGTGGTTGCTAAGGTGTTGCTAGGTGGTTGCTAGGGTGTTCTGAGTGGTTGCTAGGGCGTTGCTAGGCGGTTGCTAGGGTGTCCTGAGTGGTTGCTAGGTGGTTGCTAAGGTGTTGCTAGGTGGTTGCTAGGGTGTCCTGAGTGGTTGCTTGGTGGTTGCTAAGGTCTTGCTAGGTGGTTGCTAGGGTGTTCTGAGTGGTTGCTAAGGTGTTGCTAGGCGGTTGCTAGGGTGTTCTAAGTGGTTGCTAGGTTGTTGCTAAGGTGTTGTTAGGCGGTTGCTAGGGTGTTCTGAGTGGTTGCTAGGTGGTTGCTAAGGTGTTGCTAGGTGGTTGCTAAGGAGTCCTAAGTGGTTGCTAGGTGGTTGCTAAGGTGTTGCTAGGTGGTTGCTAGGGTGTTCTGAGTGGTTGCTAGGGCGTTGCTAGGCGGTTGCTAGGGTGTCCTGAGTGGTTGCTAGGTGGTTGCTAAGGTGTTGCTAGGTGGTTGCTAGGGTGTCCTGAGTGGTTGCTTGGTGGTTGTTAAGGCGTTGCTAGGCGGTTGCTAGGGTGTTCTGACTGGTTGCTAGGTGGTTGCTAAGGTGTTGCTAGGCGGTTGATAAGGTGTCCCAAGTGGTTGCTAGGTGGTTGCTAAGGTGTTGCTATGTGGTTGCTAGGGTATTCTGAGTGGTTGCTAAGGCGTTGCTAGGCGGTTGCTAGGGTGTCCTGAGTGGTCGCTAGGCCCTTACTAAGGCATTACTAGGCCGTTGCTAGGTGGTTGCTAGGCGGTTGCTAGGGTAATTTGGGTGGTTGCTAGGCAGTTGCTAGGGTACCCTGGTTGGTTACTAGGCAAGCCTTACATACATGCTTGATAAAACATTTATACTTAGTAAGCATTTCTAGCAAGTTACAGTACTTGGCTAGTCAATATTAGCATGTAGCTAATCACTGCTAGCATGTGTAGCATTTAGAAAGTTCCGTTTGCTAGCATGAGTCAAACGAGCCAATCTCCAAGTCTCTACGATGTTCTGATGCTGAGATATAGCTGTTGATGAATGGTTGCTAGGGTACTCTGTTTTGTTGCTATGGGCGAGGTTACAGAGTGCACTTGAATGTGGTTGGCTGTCTAAGTCAAATGAACCAACCCCCATGTCTCTATGACACTGCTATGCAAAGATATGCATCTTGGCCTATTTTAATGGAAGTCTATGGAATCAATTTGGGGGCGTGGCTTATGAGCTTCATTATCATATTGAGATGCTCATTGGTTGTCTGAGTCAGATGAGCCATCCCCCAAGTCAATAGGACACTGCTAAGCAAAGATATGCATGTAGGCCAGTTATTAACATGAGTCTAGTATGAATTAGCATGTTACTAGCATGATTCTTGTACAAATTAGCATGTCATTAGCATGTTTCCAGTATGAGTTAGCATGTCATTAGCATGATTAGCATATGAGTAGCATGTTGCTAGCATGATTGGCATGTCATTAGCATGTTAGAATTATAAGCATTCGATAGCACACCTAATTACATTCTATAGGACAGTTGCTAGGGTGCAGTATGTGGTAGTTAGGGGTGTGGCTAGAAAGTTAAAAGGCCATCAGTGATTGGCTGCTGGCTAGACTGAGTTAAATGAGCTCAGCCATTAGTCTCTATGACAGTCTGATGCAGAGTTATGAGCTCACAAAGTTTGATCCCATGTTAAGTCAATGAGAGTCTTTTGAATGGAAGTCTACGGGACAGTTGCTAGGGTGCAGTATGTGGTAGTTAGGGGAGTGGCTAGAAAGTTAAAAGCTCATCAGTTATTGGCAGTTTGGTAGTCTGAGTTAAATGAGCTCAGCCATTAGTCTCTATGACAGTCTGATGTAGAGTTATGAGCTCACAAAGTTTGATCCCATGTTAAGTCAATGAGAGTCTTTTGAATGGAAGTCTACGGGACAGTTGCTAGGGTGCAGTATGTGGTAGTTAGGGGAGTGGCTAGAAAGTTAAAAGCTCATCAGTTATTGGCTGCTGGCTAGACTGAGTTAAATGAGCTCAGCCATTAGTCTCTATGACAGTCTGATGCAGAGTTATGAGCTCATAAAGTTTGATCCCATGTAAAGTCAATGAGAGTTTTTTGTAATGGAAGTCTACGGGACAGTTGCTAGGGTGCAGTATGTGGTAGTTAGGGGTGTGGCTAGAAAGTTAAAAGCTCATCAGTTATTGGCAGTTTGGTAGTCTGAGTTAAATAAGCTCAGCCATTAGTCTCTATGACAGTCTGATGTAGAGTTATGAGCTCACAAAGTTTGATCCCATGTTAAGTCAATGAGAGTCTTTTGAATGGAAGTCTACGGGACAGTTGCTAGGGTGCAGTATGTGGTAGTTAGGGGTGTGGCTAGAAAGTTAAAAGCTCATCAGTTATTGGCAGTTTGGTAGTCTGAGTTAAATGAGCTCAGCCATTAGTCTCTATGACAGTCTGATGTAGAGTTATGAGCTCACAAAGTTTGATCCCATGTTAAGTCAATGAGAGTCTTTTGAATGGAAGTCTACGGGACAGTTGCTAGGGTGCAGTATGTGGTAGTTAGGGGAGTGGCTAGAAAGTTAAAAGCTCATCAGTTATTGGCAGTTTGGTAGTCGGAGTTAAATGAGCTCAGCCATTAGTCTGTATGACAGTCTGATGCAGAGTTATGAGCTCATAAAGTTTGATCCCATGTTAAGTCAATGAGAGTCTTTTGAATAGAAGTCTATGGGACAGTTACTAGGGTCCAAAAGTGGTTGCTAGGGCGTGGCTAGAAAGTTTAAAGGTGATCAGTCATTGGCAGTTTGATAGTCTGAGTTAAATGAGCCCAGTTAGAAGTCTGTGCGACAGTCTGACGCAGAGTTATGAGCTCACAAAGTTTGATCCAATGTTAAGCCTATGGGATTTTTCCGACAGTCCCGGGACGTTTTTCGGAAAACCGAAAGTCGGATAAGTTTGAGGAGATATAGCAACACGAGTCAGAATAGTTTGGAGGTCTGGAGCAAGTTTGGTGGTAATAGCTCAAAAGCTCTAGGAGGAGATAGAGTTAGAAATTTAGTCTCAGAAGATTAATAAAAAAAAAAAAAAAATAATAATAAGTTTAAATAGCATTTCAGTAGTCTGGCTTTGACAAGCCAGCCTAATAATAATAAGTTTAATAGGATAACAGTAGTCTGGCTTGCTACACAAGCCAGCCTAATAAGTTTAATAGGATAACAGTAGTCTGGCTTGCTACACAAGCCAGCCTAATAATTTATGGCAAATACTGTTGTCTTTTGAACCATACTATAATAAAGTAGCCTACGTGATTTACTCAAAATAGTTCAATTTATTATATTTATTTAACTGTAATGTCTATATTAGACACATTTAGAGTGTAAAATGGCCACACGTTATTGTTTACTTCACTATGAGGCAGTCCTACGTTCAACTTACACGTCACTGCGATGTTTACATAACTTACTGCAATATCTTTCTGTAAACGTGTGTAAAAATTCAGTTTTCCAGTAGTCTGTACTAAGCAAGAATGTAGATACAACTTTAAATATTCACCAAATAGAGAAATTATATTATCAAAGTACGACGTTGTTCACAGTCAAATAAATAGTGCCTATGTTGTTTTCAAGTCATACTTAGATGAGATTTCAGACCCAATATTCAAAGTAACATGGTAAACAATACAGGGACCGTGTCACAAGTAGTCACTGAACGAATGTGCAAATACAAAACCAACTTTACCTCAATTATCTTTGTTAACATATGTAACAATTCAGCTTTTCAGTAGTTTATATAAAGCAAGAATGTAGGTACAACTTTGAATATTATCAATAATAATTTATGGCAAATACTGTTGTGTTTTGAAGCATACCATAGAAAAGTAGCCTATGTGAATTAATTAAAATAGTTTATTTTATTACATTTAATTAACTGTAATGTTTATTTAAGACACATTTAGAGTGTAAAATCACCACATATTATTGTTTACTTCACTATGAAGCAGTATAGTTCAGCTTAGCTACACGTCACTGCATTGTTTACATAACTGTTACCGCAATATCTTTGTATTGTGTTGAGTTAAAGTTGATTTTATATTCGCCCATTCTGACTTTCTCCTTAACTAACTTAATATATACTAATTAATAAAGTAATATTTGCTAATTCTAAATAGGGAAATCATATTATCAAAGTACGACGTTGTTCACAGTCAAATAAATAGTGCCTATGTTGTTTTTAAGTCATACTTAGAGGAGATTTCAGACCCAATATTCAATTTACCATGGTTAACAATACAGGGACCGTGTCACAAGTTGTCACTGAACGAATGTGCAAATATAAAACCAACTTTACCTCAATTATCTTTGTTAACATATGTAACAATTCAGCTTTTCAGAAGTTTATACAAAGCAAGAATGTAGGTACAATTTAAAATATTGTAAATAATAATTCATGGCAAATACTGTTGTTTTTGAACCATATTATAATAAAGTAACCTACGTAAATTAATTAAAACAATTCATTTTATTACATTCATCTCACTGTAATGTCTATTTAAGACGCATTTAGAGTGTAAAATGGCCACACGTTATTGCTTACTTCACTGAGGCAATGTTTACATAACTGTTACCGCAATATCTTTATGTTAACCTGTGTAAAAATTCAGTTTTTCAAAGTCTATAGAGTAAGAGTGTTGTTTAGGTAGAACTTTAAATATTATAAATTATAATTTATGGTTAATACTACCATGTGTTTTGAACCAGACTATAGCTATACTATAACTAGGCTGGTCAGGCTGGGAGATGACCAGCAAAGACCAGCTTGACTAGCCTAGCCAGGCTGGGAGCCCTGCCAAAACCAGCTATGTCCAACTTAAACCAGGCTTGTTTTAGCTGGATTTAGCTGGTCATTTTCCAGCCTGACTAGCTAAGACCAGGCTGGAAATGGCTGGAAACCAGCCTGGAAATGGCCAATACCCCTCTAAAACCAGCCAACCAGCCTAGGCTGGTTTAAGATGGATTTTTCAGCAGGGAGTATAGTGGCACTTCTGATAAATAAGGGACTAAGCCAAATGAAAATAATTAATGAATAAAAAAAAAAATACACACATAATCTTGCGTCAAAACAAACTTTTATTTTGGATGCAATTAAATGTGATTATTCTTAAAAGTTTATGTAAGATGAATAAATGAAGTGGAATTTGCACCTTTTATATTGTTTCTGAAAACTTATAATAACAAAATGTAAACAAAAGCACTCAGGAAACATTTTTTTCTCCATTTTATGTTTTATTTCTACATTTATTGAATTTACCTACACATATTTATTTTAAGGTTGGTTTTTAAACGTCTTTAAAAATGCATCTATTTGAATTCAAAACATTATATATGTAGGAGCCATACATTGTATTTTGGCTATTGGCCACAAGGTGTCAGTAGGAGACTATATAACTGTGGCTTCACTGCATGGAGAAAGACAGTGTTGGTAGGAAGCACACAAACTGCGTCCCAAATCGCATACTTATGCACTATTTTACGCCATTTTGTAGTATAAATAGTGTAAGTAGTGTGTTCACATTGAAAACTATCAAAATAAAAAGTGCACTTTAATTACCCGGATGATGCACTCATTCAGCTGCTAAAATGAAGTGTGGAATAATGGACACTTCACGCACTCAACGACTACAGGTTTGCTTACGTAGCGGAAGAGGCGGAGCGATCGGACGCACATGTTGAATAACTTTATTTATTTTGGATGGTGAAAGCAAAATTCTCCTACGAGAGTGATTACAGCGCCTCCCGATGGTGAATGCAGCAATACTCACGGCAGGTATTACTTGATAATTCAGTCGTTTATTTCACTGATTTGGCAACAGTCAAACGTCATCAGGGAAACGGTTTGAATTTCCGCTTAGTAAAAATACATAAGTGTGCCATTTGGGACGACACTACATACATATACTATCCTGTTGAGTGTGTAAGTGCATAAGTACATAGTGCATGAGTGCATAGTGTATAGTGTGCCATTTGGGACGCAGCTACAGTTTTTGACCGTCTCGTCTCGTAACATAACTCAAGGTAACAGAGAAGTGTGCATATAGAGTAAGGAAAGTGATTAAGTAATTCTGTTAATTGGAAGTTGATAAAGTAAAATAAAGACGTTTTTATTTGCATCTATTTGCCTACGGACTCTGACTTTACGCGTACAAAACTTGCTTGCTCTACCAACAATTGCGGCAATTGGAAAGCAGCTACAATAAATGTCTAATATTAAAATCAGTAAATCAAAAGTGAGCATTAATGTAAAATGTAAGCAATATCATATTATGAATAACATATTATCTTTTAAAAACTTTAATTTTTAAAATTTATTTTAACATACGCACGAAAGTAGTATGTGAATAAGTAAAATAAAGAAAGAAACAGCTGACCAGAGATGTCACCTACAGCGTTTACATCATTCTCACCCAATTATGTCACTTTATGATAGCTATAAAATTAAAATCTTGATAGGGCTTACAATTCCACTGGTCCCTCTCCTTCAAAAATAAATGTGGGAAAGAAATATAATGAATAATTTTCAAGAAACATGGCTTAGTTCGCAAAACACTTCACGGTTACATGTACACTATCCATTTACATGCATGTTATGTGATTTTAGCAATGTTTTATGGTAATGCAACTGAGGATGGGTGTGAGAAAGCCTGAGCTCTTGTACATTCAGCCCTGCTTTCGAAACAGCTGTGAAATCCTTGACTGAGTTTAAAAAAAGCATCTGGACTTTGATAGGAGTTGGAAGACAAATGAGGTGAGGGTTACAGAGTAACGCGGCTAGAGTAATGCATGCCACTTTCTACAAAACACACACAGATTTTATTAATTTGACTTATTGCAACATGTAGACTGAATCATCTCAATGTCTAGTGCAGGGGTCACTAATCTCGTTCCTCGAGGTCCGCTGCCTTGCAGGGTTCAGCTCCAGCTTGCCTCAACACACCTGCCTGGGTGTTTTAAGTATACCTAGTAAAGCTGCGGTCACACTGGGCTTTTCCTCCCATAGACTTCCATTCATATGCACGTGAATGCGTCAGACTGGAAACGCAGGGTTATGCGTCAAGTTTCGCAGGTTGCTGCGGTGCAAAGTTTAAGCTTGGTGAACTCTGACCTGCGAAATAGCATCATTTGACTGCGTGAGACCTATCGAGGATCAAAACATGACCTCTCTGGAGTCTAATAATCTTGTTTAATCCCGCCCCTTTTCGCAGCACCGCACGACAGAATATCGCATACTTAAACTCTAATGTGACCACAGCTTAAGACCGTGGCTTTTTCTCAATTCCAAGAACGCAGAGAACGGACTTGTGTTCTTGTGGAGAGCGGTCTTGCCAGGTGTCCTCGGAAGAACGAACTCAGGAGACCGCGAGGGCAGAGAACTCGTCCTTTCAGAATTGAGATGCTGCGTTCTTCCTGATGGTCACGTGACCTTCACGCGTTTTAAATGGTAAATTATTTAAACATTACAGCCTTCATACAACGATTTATTGTTTTTCCCCTTTTCAAAACATATACTTTGCATAAAACATTATAAATCTATGTTGCACAATATGAATAAAACAGATTTTAATATGAATTTCAGCAAACAAACACCCTTAATGTGTTTATTCCTTTATTAAGATGTCCATGGTAATGTTTACTTTCACTGTTTCATTTAGGGAAACTCCTGAGGCAAATAATTCATATCTATGAACTTTAATAATAAATCTAGATAAAATGCAGCACTTCCCACTTTCAGTCGCAATGACTTCTGGGACTTCCAGAGCGAGTTCGGCGCTCAAGTCTGCATCGGTGCGTCCTCGATATCAAGAACACATCCGGGAAGTTTCACGCGTCCTCTGTTCTTGCGGTCTTGAGTATTGGAACTGAACTTAGGCAGCTGATGATGACGTTGCACGAGAACACGAGGACGCAAGACCGCTGAAGAACGCATATTGAGAAACAGCCCTTGATTAGCTTGATCAGGTGTGTTTGATCAGGGTTGGAGCTAAAATCTGTAGGACCTCCAGGAACAAGTTTGGTGATCCCTGGTGTAGTGCAGGGGTTCTCAAACTTTTCACCCTGTGACCCCCAAAATTACAATGCCAGTAACTCGTGACCCCCAATATCCTCTGGGAGGCGGATCTCAAGTCTGGCCTTGGTTTGCTGCAGTTTGGTCAGAGTCAGTTGTTCCTCTGCCAGATGAAGCTGTGTTTCTGCCCTTTCAGTCTCTTTTTGCAATTGTTGAAAGTGATTTAAAAAATCAGTGATTGCCATTCTTTGCATTTTTCTGGTCATTCTGTAATCATTGCATGCATCACTAATAAATATTTTAAAAGGAAAAATATTTTCCATTGTGATGAATATATATATCAATTAGTGACAGAATAAAATAGATTGTTTTTGGTCAATTTTGACAGCTGTTTAAGGGATTATTTTATGAGGCCAGACTCTTTCTACTTTGCTGTAGGCCTATACTGAAAGGTTGAATACGATAAAGCCTACCTAATCACTGTGGCCTGACGGATGAACAAATACAACTAGACAGTAAAGTTCGTCGAGACAAACTTTGAGGCTGGCTTGACAAAGCCTGTTGGTAATAGTTTATTTAGTTTAAAAACAGTTTGAAAAAGTATAAGTAGCATGTTATTAGCATGATTCTAGCATGCATTAGCATGATTCTAGCATGGATTAGCATGCTATTAGCATGAGTGTAGTACAAATTAGCATTTTATTAGCATGATTCTAGTATAAATTAGCATGTTATTAGCATGCTTCTAGCATGAATTAGCATGTTACTAGCATGATTCTAGAATAAATTAGCATGTCACTAGCATGATTCTAGTATGAATTAGCATGCTACTAGCATGATTCTAGCATGAATTAGCATGTTACTAGCATGATTCTAGCATGAATTAGCATGTTACTAGTATGATTCTAGCATGAATTAGCATGTTACTAGCATGATTCTAGTATGAATTAGCCTGTTACTATCATGAATCTAGTATGAATTAGCAGGTTATTAGCATGATTCTAGCATGAATTAGCATGATTCTAGTATGATTTAGCATGTTACTAGAATGATTCTAGCAAGAATTAGCATGTTACTCGCATGATTCTAGCATGAATTAGCATGTTATTAGCATGAATATAGTATGAATTAGCATGTTACTAGCATGATTCTAGCATGAATTAGCATGTTACTAGTATGATTCTAGCATGAATTAGCATGTTACTAGCATGATTCTAGCATGCATTAGCATGTTACTAGCATGATTCTAGTATGAAGTAGCCTGTTACTATCATGAATCTAGTATGAATTAGCAGGTTATTAGCATGATTCTAGCATGAATTAGCATGATTCTAGTATGAATTAGCATGTTACTAGAATGATTCTAGCATGAATTAGCATGTTACTCGCATGATTCTAGCATGAATTAGCATGTTATTAGCATGATTATAGTATGAATTAACATGTTACTAGCATGATTCTAGCGTGAATTAGCATGTTATTAGCATGATTTTAGCATGCATTAGCATGTTACTAGCATGATTCTAGTATGAATTAGCATGCTACTAGCATGATTCTAGCATGAATTAGCATGTTACTAGCATGATTCTAGCATGAATTAGCATGTTACTAGTATGATTCTAGCATGAATTAGCATGTTACTAGCATGATTCTAGTATGAATTAGCCTGTTACTATCATGAATCTAGTATGAATTAGCAGGTTATTAGCATGATTCTAGCATGAATTAGCATGATTCTAGTATGATTTAGCATGTTACTAGAATGATTCTAGCAAGAATTAGCATGTTACTCGCATGATTCTAGCATGAATTAGCATGTTATTAGCATGAATATAGTATGAATTAGCATGTTACTAGCATGATTCTAGCATGAATTAGCATGTTACTAGTATGATTCTAGCATGAATTAGCATGTTACTAGCATGATTCTAGCATGCATTAGCATGTTACTAGCATGATTCTAGTATGAAGTAGCCTGTTACTATCATGAATCTAGTATGAATTAGCAGGTTATTAGCATGATTCTAGCATGAATTAGCATGATTCTAGTATGAATTAGCATGTTACTAGAATGATTCTAGCATGAATTAGCATGTTACTCGCATGATTCTAGCATGAATTAGCATGTTATTAGCATGATTATAGTATGAATTAACATGTTACTAGCATGATTCTAGCGTGAATTAGCATGTTATTAGCATGATTTTAGCATGCATTAGCATGTTACTAGCATGATTATAGTACGAATTAGCATGTTATTAGCATGATTCTAGTATGAATTAGCATGTTATTAGCATGATTGTAGTATGAATTAGCATGTTACTAGCATGATTCTAGTATGAATTAGCATGTCACATAGCATGCTTAGGTGGTTGCTAGGGTATTCTGAGTGGTTGCTAAGTCGTTGGTAGGCAGTTGCTAGGGTGTCCTGAGTGGTTGCTAGGTGGTTGCTAAGATGTTGCTAGGCGGTTGCTAGGGTGTTGCTAGGTGGTTGCTAGGGTGTTCTGAGTGGTTGCTAGGTGGTTGCTAAGGCATTGCTAGGCGGTTGCTAGGGTGTTCTGAGTGGTTGCTAGGTTGTTGCTAAGCAGTTGCTAGGGTGCTCTGATTGGTTGCTAGGTGGTTGCTAAGGTCTTGCTAGGCAGTTGCTAGGGTGTTCTGTGTGGTTGCTAAGATGTTGCTAGGTGGTTGCTAGGGTGTTCTGAGTGGTTGCTAAGGTGTTGCTAGGTGGTTGCTAGGGTGTCCTAAGTGGTTGCTAGGTTGTTGCTAAGGTGTTGCTAGGTGGTTGCTAGGGTGTTCTGAGTGGTTGCTAGGTGGTTGCTAAGGTGTTGCTAGGTGGTTGCTAAGGAGTCCTAAGTGGTTGCTAGGCGGTTGCTAAGGTGTTGCTAGGTGGTTGCTAGGGTATTCTGAGTGGTTGCTAAGGCGTTGCTAGGCGGTTGCTAGGGTGTCCTGAGTGGTTGCTAGGTGGTTGCTAAGGTGTTGCTAGGTGGTTGCTAGGGTGTCCTGAGTGGTTGCCTGGTGGTTGCTAAGGCGTTGCTAGGCGGTTGCTAGGCGGTTGCTAGGGTGTTCTGACTGGTTGCTAGGTCGTTGCTAAGGTGTTGCTAGGCGGTTGCTAAGGTGTCCCAAGTGGTTGCTAGGTGGTTGCTAAGGTGTTGCTATGTGGTTGCTAGGGTATTCTGAGTGGTTGCTAAGGCGTTGCTAGGCGGTTGCTAGGGTGTCCTGAGTGGTCGCTAGGCCCTTACTAAGGCATTACTAGGCCGTTGCTAGGTGGTTGCTAGGCGGTTGCTAGGGTAATTTGGGTGGTTGCTAGGCAGTTGCTAGGGTACCCTGGCTGGTTACTAGGCAAGCCTCACATACATGCTTGATAAAACATTTATACTTAGTAAGCATTTCTAGCAAGTTACAGTACTTGGCTAGTCAATATTAGCATGTAGCTAATCACTGCTAGCATGTGTAGCATATAGGAAGTTCCGTTTGCTAGCATGAGTCAAACGAGCCAATCTCCAAGTCTCTACAATGTTCTGATGCTGAGATATAGCTGTTGATGAATGGTTGCTAGGGTACTCTGTTTTGTTGCTATGGGCAAGGTTACAGAGTGAACTTGAATGTGGTTGGCTGTCTAAGTCAAATGAACCAACCCCCATGTCTCTATGACACTGCTATGCAAAGATATGCATCTTGGCCTATTTTAATGAAAGTCTATGGAATCAATTTGGGGGCGTGGCTTGTGAGCTTCATTATCATATTGAGATGCTCATTGGTTGTCTGAGTCAGATGAGCCATCCCCCAAGTCAATAGGACACTGCCAAGCAAAGATATGCATGTAGGCCAGTTATTAACATGAGTCTAGTATGAATTAGCATGTTACTAGCATGAATCTAGTACAAATTAGCATGTCATTAGCATGTTTCCAGTATGAGTTAGCATGTCATTAGCATGATTAGCATATGAGTAGCATGTTGCTAGCATGATTGGCATGTCATTAGCATGTTAGAATTATAAGCATTTGAAAGCACAGCTAATTACAGTCTATAGGACAGTTGCTAGGGTGCAGTATGTGGTAGTTAGGGGTGTGGCTAGAAAGTTAAAAGCTCAACAGTTATTGGCAGATTGGTAGTTGGAGTTAAATGAGCTCAGCCATTAGTCTGTAGGATAGTCTGATGCAGAGTTATGAGCTCACAAAGTTTGATCCCATGTTAAGTCAATGAGAGTCTTTTGTAATGGAAGTCTACGGGACAGCTGCTGGGGTGCAGTATGTGGTAGTTAGGGGTGTGGCTAGAAAGGTAAAAGCTCATCAGTTATTGGCAGTTTGGTAGTCTGAGTTAAATGAGCTCAGCCATTAGTCTGTAAGACAGTCTGATTCAGAGTTATGAGCTCACAAAGTTTGATCCCATGTTAAGTCAATGAGAGTCTATTGAATGGAAGTCTATGGGACAGTTACTAGGGTCCAAAAGTGGTTGCTAGGGCGTGGCTAGAAAGTTTAAAGGTGATCAGTCATTGGCAGTTTGATAGTCTGAGTTAAATGAGCCCAGTTAGAGTTCTGTGCGACAGTCTGACGCAGAGTTACGAGGTCACAAAGTTTGGTCCAATGTTAAGTCTATGGGATTTTTCCGACAGTCCCGGGACGTTTTTCGGAAAACCGAAAGTCCAAACAGTCTGAGGAGATATAGCATACCGAGTCAGAATAGATTGGAGGTCTGGTGTGAGTTTGGTGGTAATAGTTCGAAAGTTCAAGGAGGAGATAGATTTTGATTTTTAGAGTCAGAAGAAGAATAATAATAACTAGATTCTTAAAGTTTGAGAACAAACTTTGAGGCTGGCTTGTGAAAGCCTGACGGTAATAGTTTATTTAGTTTAAACAGTTTTAAAAAGTATGAAAAGATAGATAGATAGATAGATAGATAGATAGATAGATAGATAGATAGATAGATAGATAGATAGATAGATAGATAGATTAGCATGTTATTAGCATGATTTTCGCGTGAAATAGCATGTTGTTAGCATGATTCTAGCATGAATTAGCATGTTACTAGCATGATTTTAGCATGAATTAGCATGTTGTTAGCATTATTTTAGTATGAATTAGCATGTTATTAGCATGAATTAGCATGTTGTTAGCATGATTCTAGCATGAATTAGCATGTTGTTAGCACGATTCTAGCATGAATTAGCATGTTACTACATGATTCTAGCATGAATTAGCATGTACCTAGCATGATTTTAACATGAATTAGCATGTTACTAGCATGATTTTATTATGAATTAACATGATTCTAGCATGAATTAGCATGTTGTTAGCATGATTCTAGCATGAATTACCATGTTGTTAGCATGATTCTAGCATGAATTAGCATGTTACTAGCATGATTCTAGCATGAATTAGCATGTTACTAGCATGATTCTAGCATGAATTAGCATGTTGTTAGCATGCTTCTAGCATGAATTAGCATGTTACTAGCATGATTCTAGCATGAATTAGCATGTTGTTAGCATGATTCTAGCATGAATTAGCATGTTGTTAGCATGATTCTAGCATGAATTAGCATATTACTAGCATGATTCTAGCAAGAATTAGCATGTTGTTAGCATGATTCTAGTATGAATTAGCATGTGACTAGCATGATTCTAGCATGAATTAGCATGTTGTTAGCATGATTCTAGTATGAATTAGCATGTGACTAGCATGATTCTAGCATAAATTAGCATGTGACTAGCATGATTCTAGCATGAATTAGCATGTAACTAGCATGATTCTAGCATGAATGAGCATGTTCTTAGCATGATAGATAGATAGATAGATAGATAGATAGATAGATAGATAGATAGATAGATAGATAGATAGATAGATAGATAGATAGATATAGATATAGAGGTAGATAGATAGATAGATAGATAGATAGATAGATAGATAGATAGATAGATAGATAGATAGATATGTAGAGGTATATAGATAGATAGATAGATAGATAGATAGATAGATAGATAGATAGATAGATAGATAGATATGTAGAGGTATATAGATAGATAGATAGATAGATAGATAGATAGATATGTAGAGGTATATAGATAGATAGATAGATAGATAGATAGATAGATAGATATGTAGAGGTATATAGATAGATAGATAGATAGATAGATAGATAGATAGATAGATAGATAGATAGATAGATAGATAGATAGATAGATAGATAGATAGATAGATAGATAGATGGTGTAAGAGCATGAGTCAAACAAGCCAACCCCCGCCTCTCTACGATGTTTTGACGCTGAGATATAGCTAGTGTTATATCGTTGCTAGGTTAGTCTGTTTTGTTGCTATGGAGTTGATTGACAGCTTAGACTGATGATGTATCAAAGCTTCTTGCAAGTATGAACAGTTAAAAACAACCCCCATGTCTCTATCATAATGCAGCATGACAATATCAGTCTGAACCTCTTTAATGGCAGTCTATGGGACAGTTGCTAGGGTGCAGTATCTGGTTGTTAGGGCGTGGCTAGAAAGTTAAAAGGCCATCAGTGATTGGCTGCTGGCTAGACTGAGTTAAATGAGCTCAGCCATTAGTCTGTAGGACAGTTTGATGCAGAGTTATGAGCTCACAAAGTTTGATCCAATGTAAAGTCAATGAGAGTCTTTTGCAATGGAAGTCTATGGGACGGTTTCTAGGGTCCAAAAGTGGTTGCTAGGGCGTGGCCAGAAAGTTTAAAGGTGATCATTCATTGGCAGTTTGATAGTCTGAGTTAAATGAGCCCAGTTAGAGTTCTGTGCGACGGTCTGACGCAGAGTTATGAGGTCACAAAGTTTGGTCCAATGTTAAGTCTATGGGATTTTTCCGACGGTCCCGGGACGTTTTTCGGAAAACCGAAAGTCGGATCAGTCTGAGGAGACATAGCAACCCGAGTCAGAATAGTTCGGAAGTCTGACCCGAGTTTGATGGTCATAGCTTGAAAGCTCTAGGAGGAGATGAGTTTTGAATTTTAGTCTCAGAAGAAGAAAATATAATAATAAGTTTAAATAGGATTTCAGTAGTCTGGCTTGCTACACAAGCCAGCCTAACTAGATTCTTAAAGTTTGAGAACAAACTTTGAGGCTGGCTTGTGAAAGCCTGACGGTAATAGTTAATTTAGTTTAAACAGTTTTTAAAAGTATGAAAAGATTGATAGATAGATAGATAGATAGATAGATATAGATAGATAGATAGATAGATAGATAGATAGATAGATAGATAGATAGATAGATAGATAGATTAGCATGGTATTAGCATGATTCTAACGTGAATTAGCATGTTGTTAGCATGATTCTAGCGTGAATTACCAAGTTGTTAGCATGATTTTAGCATGAATTAGCATGTTGTTAGCATGATTCTAGCATAAATTAGCATGTTGCTAGCACAATTATAGCATGAATTAGCATGTTACTAGCATGATTTTAGCATAAATTAGAATATTGTTAGCATGATTTTAGCATGAATTAGCATGTTGTTAGCATGATTCTAGCATGAATTGGCATGTTACTAGCATGATTCTAGCATGAATTAGCAAGTTACTAGCACGTTTCTAGCATGAATTAGCATGTTGTTAGCACGATTCTAGCATGAATTAGCATGTTGTTAGCACGATTCTAGCATGACTTACCATGTTACTAGCACGATTCTAGCATGAATTAGCATGTTACTAGCACGATTCTAGCATGAATTAGCATGTTGTTAGCACGATTATAGCATGAATTAGTATGTTACTAGCATGATTCTAGCATGAATTAGCATGTTACTAGCACGATTCTAGCATGAATTAGCATGTTGTTAGCACGATTCTAGCATGAATTAGCATGTTACTAGCATGATTCTAGCATGAATTAGCATGTTACTAGCATAATTTTAGCATTAATTAGCATGATTCTAGCATGAATTAGCATGTTGTTAGCATGATTTTAGCATGATTTAGCATGTTACTAGCATGATTCTAGCATGAATTAGCATGTTACTAGCATGATTCTAGCATGAATTAGCATGTAACTAGCATGATTCTAGCATAAATTAGCATGTTGTTAGCACGATTCTAGCATGAATTAGCATGTTACTAGCATGATTCTAGCATGAATTAGCATGTTACTAACACGATTCTATCATGAATTAGCATGTTGTTAGCATGATTCTAGCATAAATTAGCATGTTACTAGCATGATTTTAGCATGAATTAGCATGTTGTTAGCATGATTCTAGCATGAATTAACATGTTACTAGCATGATTCTAGCATGAATTAGCATGTTGTTAGCATGATTCTAGCATGAATTAGCATGTTGTTAGCATGATTCTAGCATGAATTAGCATGTTACTAGCATGATTCTACCATGAATTAGCATGTAACTAGCATGATTCTAGCATGAATTAGCATGTTCTTAGCATGATGGATAGATAGATAGATAGATAGATAGATAGATAGATAGATAGATAGATAGATAGATAGATAGATAGATAGATAGATAGATAGATAGATAGATAGATAGATAGATAGTTAGATAGATAGATAGATATAGGTAGGTAGATAGATATATAGATAGATATATAGATAGATAGATAGATAGATAGATAGATAGATAGATAGATAGATAGATAGATATAGGTAGGTAGATAGATAGATAGATAGATAGATAGATAGATAGATAGATAGATAGATAGATAGATATAGGTAGATAGATAGATAGATAGATAGATAGATAGATAGATAGATAGATAGATAGATAGATAGATAGATAGATAGATAGATATAGGTAGATAGATAGATAGATAGATAGATAGATAGATAGATAGATAGATAGAGGTAGATAGATAGATAGATAGATAGATAGATAGATAGATAGATAGATAGATAGATAGATAGATAGATAGATAGATAGATAGATAGATATAGGTAGATAGATCGATAGATAGATAGATAGAGGTAGATAGATAGATGGATAGATAGATAGATAGATAGATAGATAGATAGATAGATAGATAGATAGAGATAGATAGATAGATAGATAGATAGATAGATAGATAGATAGATAGATAGATAGATAGATAGATAGATAGATATAGGTAGATAGATGGATAGATAGATAGATATAGATAGATAGATAGATAGATAGATAGATAGATAGATAGATAGATAGATAGATAGATAGATAGATAGATAGATGGTGTAAGAGCATGAGTCAAACAAGCCAACCCCCGCCTCTCTACGATGTTCTGATGCTGAGATATAGCTGGTGCCATATCGTTGCTAGGTTAGTCTGTTTTGTTGCTATGGAGTTGATTGACAGCTTAGACTGATGATGTATCAAAGCTTCTTGCCAGTATGAACAGTTAAAAACAACCCCCATGTCTCTATCACAGTGCAGCATGACAATATCAGTCTGAACCTCTTTAATTGCAGTCTATGGGACAGTTGCTAGGGTGCAGTATCTAGTTGTTAGGGTGTGGCTAGAAAGTTAAAAGGCCATCGGTGATTGGCTGCTGGCTAGACTGAGTTAAATGAGCTCAGCCATTAGTCTGTAGGACAGTCTGATGCAGAGTTATGAGCTCACAAAGTTTGATCCCATGTAAAGTCAATGAGAGTCTTTTGCAATGGAAGTCTATGGGACGGTTTCTAGGGTCCAAAAGTGGTTGCTAGGGCGTGGCCAGAAAGTTTAAAGGTGGTCAGTCATTGGCAGTTTGATAGTCTGAGTTAAATGAGCCCAGTTAGAAGTCTGTGTGACATTCTGATGCGGAGTTATGAGGTCACAAAGTTTGATCCAATGTTAAGTCTATGGGATTTTTCCGACGGTCCCGGGACGTTTTTCGGAAAACCGAAAGTCGGATCAGTCGGAAAAGATATAGCAACTCGAGTCAGAATAGTTCGGAGGTCTGACCCGAGTTTGATGGTCATAGCTTGAAAGGCCTAGGACGAGATAGAGTTTAATTTTTAGTCTCAGAAGAAGAATAATAATATTAACTAGATTCTTAAAGTTTGAGAACAAACTTTGAGGCTGGCTTGTGAAAGCCTGACGGTAATAGTTTATTTAGTTTAAACAGTTTTTAAAACTATGAAAAGATAGATAGATAGATAGATAGATAGATAGATAGATAGATAGATTAGCATGTTATTAGCATGATTCTAGCATGAATTAGCATGTTTTTAACATGATTCTAGCATGAATTAGCATGTTACAACATGATTTTAGCGTAAATTAGCATGTTACTAGCATGATTTTAGCATGAATTAGCATGATTCTAGCATGAATTAGCATGTTGTTAGCATGATTCTAGCATGAATTAGCATGTTGTAAGCACGATTCTAGCATTAATTAGCATGTTACTAGCATGATTCTAGCATGAATTAGCATGTTGTTAGCATGATTCTAGCATGAATTAGCATGTTACTAGCATGATTTTAGCATGAATTAGCATGTTACTAGCATGATTCTAGCATGAATTAGCATGCTACTAGCATGAATTAGCATGTTGTTAGCATGATTCTAGCATGAATTAGCATGTTGTTAGCATGATTCTAGCATGAATTAGCATGTTACTAGCATGATTTTAGCATGAATTAGCATGTTACTAGCATGATTCTAGCATAAATTAGCATGTTGTTAGCATGATTCTAGCATGAATTAGCATGCTACTAGCATGATTCTAGCATGAATTAGCATGTTGTTAGCATGATTCTAGCATGAATTAGCATGTTACTAGCATGATTCTAGCATAAATTAGCATGTTACTAGCATGATTCTAGCATGAATTAGCATGCTACTAGCATGATTCTAGCATGAATTAGCATGTTGTTAGCATGATTTTAGCATGAATTAGCATGTTACTAGCATGATTCTAGCATAAATTAGCATGTTGTTAGCATGATTCTAGCATGAATTAGCATGTTGTTAGCATGATTCTAGCATGAATTAGCATGTTACTAGCATGATTCTAGCATGAATTAGCATGTTGTTAGCATGATTCTAGCATGAATTAGCATGTTACTAGCATGATTCTAGCATAAATTAGCATGTTGTTAGCATGATTCTAGCATAAATTAGCATGTTGTTAGCATGATTCTAGCATGAATTAGCATGTTGTTAGCATGATTCTAGCATGAATTAGCATGTTACTAGCATGATTCTAGCATGAATTAGCATGTTGTTAGCATGATTCTAGCATGAATTAGCATGTTACTAGCATGATTCTAGCATAAATTAGCATGTTGTTAGCATGATTCTAGCATGAATTAGCATGTTACTAGCATGATTCTAGCATAAATTAGCATGTTACTAGCATGATTCTAGCATGAATTAGCATGCTACTAGCATGATTCTAGCATGAATTAGCATGTTGTTAGCATGATTCTAGCATGAATTAGCATGTTACTAGCATGATTCTAGCATGAATTAGCATGTTGTTAGCATGATTCTAACATCAATTTGAATGTTACTAGCATGATTCTAGCATGAATTAGCATGTGAATAGCATGATTCTAGCATGGATTAGCATGTTGTTAGCATGATTCTAGTATAAATTAGCATGTGACTAGCATGATTCTAGCATGAATTAGCATGTGACTAGCATGATTCTAGCATGAATTAGCATGTTGTTAGCATGATTCTAACATGAATTAGCATGTTACTAGCATGATTCTAGCATGAATTAGCATGTTGTTAGCATGATTCTAGTATAAATTAGCATGTGACTAGCATGATTCTAGCATGAATTAGCATGTGAATAGCATGATTCTAGCATGGATTAGCATGTTGTTAGCATGATTCTAGTATAAATTAGCATGTGACTAGCATGATTCTAGCATGAATTAGCATGTGACTAGCATGATTCTAGCATGAATTAGCATGTAACTAGCATGTTTCTAGCATGAATTAGCATATTGTTAGCATGATAGATAGATAGATAGATAGATAGATAGATAGATAGATAGATAGATAGATAGATAGATAGATAGATAGAAAGATGTAGATAGATAGATAGAAAGATGTAGATAGATAGATAGATAGATAGGTAGAGGTAGATAGATAGATAGATAGATAGATAGATAGATAGATAGATAGATAGATAGATAGATAGATAGATAGATAGATAGATAGAAAGATGTAGATAGATAGATAGATAGATAGATAGATAGATAGATAGATAGATAGATAGATAGATAGATAGATGGATGGTGTTTGAGCATGAGTCAAACAAGCCAACCCCCGCCTCTCTACGATGTTCTGATGCTGAGATATAGCTGGTGTCATATCGTTGCTAGGTTAGTCTGTTTTGTTGCTATGGAGTTGATTGACAGCTAAGACTGATGATGTATACAAGCTTCTTGCCAGTATGAACAGTTAAAAACAATCCCCATGTCTCTATCACACTGCAGCATGACAATATCAGTCTGAACCTCTTTAATGGCAGTCTATGGGACAGTTGCTAGGGTGCAGTATCTGGTTGTTAGGGTGTGGCTAGAAAGTTAAAAGGCCATCGGTGATTGGCTGCTGGCTAGACTGAGTTAAATGAGCTCAGCCATTAGTCTGTAGGACAGTTTGATGCAGAGTTATGAGCTCACAAAGTTTGATCCAATGTAAAGTCAATGAGAGTCTTTTGCAATGGAAGTCTATGGGACGGTTTCTAGGGTCCAAAAGTGGTTGCTAGGGCGTGGCCAGAAAGTTTAAAGGTGATCAGTCATTGGCAGATTGATGGTCTGAGTTAAATGAGCCTAGTTAGAAGTCTGTGTGACATTCTGACGCGGAGTTATGAGGTCGCAAAGTTTGATCCAATGTTACGTCTATGGGATTTTTCCGACGGTCCCGGGACGTTTTTCGGAAAACCGAAAGTCGGATCAGTCGGAAAAGATATAGCAACTCGAGTCAGAATAGTTCGGAGGTCTGACCCAAGTTTGATGGTCATAGCTTGAAAGGCCTAGGACGAGATAGAGTTTAATTTTTAGTCTCAGAAGAAGAATAATAATATAGAATAATAATAATAAGTTTAATAGGATAACAGTAGTCTGGCTTGCTACACAAGCCAGCCTAACTAGATTCTTAAAGTTTGAGAACAAACTTTGAGGCTGGCTTGTGAAAGCCTGACGGTAATAGTTTATTTAGTTTAAACAGTTTTAAAAAGTATGAAAAGATAGATAGATAGATAGATAGATAGATAGATAGATAGATAGATAGATAGATAGATAGATAGATAGATAGATAGATAGAGAGATAGATAGATAGATTAGCATGTTATTAGCATGATTTTAACGTGAAATAGCATGTTGTTAGCATGATTCTAGCATGAATTAGCATGTTACTAGCATGATTTTAGCATGAATTAGCATGTTGTTAGCATGATTTTAGCATAAATTAGCATGTTACTAGCATGATTCTAGCATGAATTAGCATGTTGTTCGCATGATTCTAGCATGAATTAGCATGTACCTAGCATGATTTTAACATGAATTAGCATGTTACTAGCATGATTTTAGCATGAATTAGCATGTTGTTAGCATAATTCTAGCATGAATTAGCACGTTGTTAGCATGATTCTAGCATGAATTAGCATGTAACTAGCATGATTCTAGCATGAATTAGCATGTTACTAGCATGATTCTAGCATGATTTAGCATGTTGGTGGCATGCTTTTAGCATGAATTAGCATGTTACTAGCATGATTCTAGCATGAATTAGCATGTTGTTAGCATGATTTTAGCATGAATTAGCATGTTACTAGCATGATTTTAGCAATAATTAGCATGTTGTTAGCATGATTTTAACATGAATTAGCATGTTGTTAGCACGATTCTAGCATGAATTAGCATGTTACTAGCATGATTCTAGCATGAATTAGCACAATTCTAGCATGAATTAGCATGTTGTTAGCATGATTCTAGCATGATTTAGCATGTACCTAGCATGATTTTAACATGAATTAGCATGTTACTAGCATGATTTTAGCATGAATTAGCATGTTGTTAGCATAATTCTAGCATGAATTAGCACGTTGTTAGCATGATTCTAGCATGAATTAGCATGTTACTAGCATGATTCTAGCATGAATTAGCATGTTACTAGCATGATTCTAGCATGATTTAGCATGTTGGTGGCATGCTTTTAGCATGAATTAGCATGTTACTAGCATAATTCTAGCATGAATTAGCATGTTGTTAGCATGATTTTAGCATGAATTAGCATGTTACTAGCATGATTTTAGCAATAATTAGCATGTTGTTAGCATGATTTTAACATGAATTAGCATGTTGTTAGCACGATTCTAGCATGAATTAGCATGTTACTAGCATGATTCTAGCATGAATTAGCACAATTCTAGCATGAATTAGCATGTTGTTAGCATGATTCTAGCATGAATTAGCATGTTGTTAGCATGATTCTAGCATGATTTAGCATGTTTCTAGCAAGATTCTAGCATGAATTAGCATGCTACTAGCATGATTCTAGCATAAATTAGCATGTTTTTAGCATGCTTCTAGCATGAATTAGCATGTTACTAGCATGATTCTAGCATGAATTAGCATGTTGTTAGCATGATTCTAACATGAATTAGCATGTTACTAGCATGATTTAGCATGTTGTTAGCATGATTCTAGCATGAATTAGCATTTCACTAGCATGATTCTAGCATGAATTAGCATGTTGTTAGCATGATTCTAGCATGAACTAGCATGTTGTTAGCATGATTCTAGCATGAATTAGCATGTTGTTAGCATGATTCTAACATGAATTAGCATGTTACTAGCATGATTCTAGCATGAATTAGCATGTTGTTAGCATGATTCTAGCATGAATTAGCATGTTACTAGCATGATTCTAGCATGAATTAGCATGTTGTTAGCACGATGCTAGCATGAATTAGCATGATACTAGCATGATTCTAGCATGAATTAGCATGTTACTAGCATGAATCTAGCATGAATTAGCATGTTGTTAGCATGATTCTAGCATGGATTAGCATGTTACTAGCATGATTTTAGCATAAATTAGCATGATTCTAGCATGAATTAGCATGTTGTTAGCATGATTCTAGCATGAATTAGCATGATACTAGCATGATTCTAGCATGAATTAGCATGTTACTAGCATGAATCCAGCATGAATTAGCATGTTGTTAGCATGATTCTAGCATGGATTAGCATGTTACTAGCATGATTTTAGCATAAATTAGCATGATTCTAGCATGAATTAGCATGTGACTAGCATGATTCTAGCATGAATTAGCATGTGACTAGCATGATTCTAGCATGAATTAGCATGTAACTAGCATGATTCTAGCATGAATTAGCATGTTGTTAGCATGATGGATAGATAGATAGATAGATAGATAGATAGATAGATAGAGGTAGATAGATAGATAGATAGATAGATAGATAGATAGATAGATAGATAGATAGATAGATAGATAGATAGATAGGTAGAGGTAGATAGATAGATAGATAGATAGATAGATAGATAGATAGATAGATAGATAGGTAGAGGTAGATAGATAGATAGATAGATAGATAGATAGATAGATAGATAGATAGATAGATAGATAGATAGATAGATAGATAGATAGGTAAAGGTAGATAGATAGATAGATAGATAGATAGATAGATAGATAGATAGATAGATAGATAGATAGATAGATAGATAGATAGATGGTGTAAGAGCATGAGTCAAACAAGCCAACCCCCGCCTCTCTACGATGTTCTGATGCTGAGATATAGCTGGTGCCATATCGTTGCTAGGTTAGTCTGTTTTGTTGCTATGGAGTTGATTGACAGCTTAGACTGATGATGTATCAAAGCTTCTTGCCAGTATGAACAGTTAAACACAACCCCCATGTCTCTATCACACTGCAGCATGACAATATCAGTCTGAACCTCTTTAATTGCAGTCTATGGGACAGTTGCTAGGGTGCAGTATCTGGTTGTTAGGGCGTGGCTAGAAAGTTAAAAGGCCATCGGCGATTGGCTGCTGGCTAGACTGAGTTAAATGAGCTCAGCCATTAGTCTGTAGGACAGTCAGATGCAAAGTTATGAGCTCACAAAGTTTGATCCAATGTAAAGTCAATGAGAGTCTTTTGCAATGGAAGTCTATGGGACGGTTTCTAGGGTCCAAAAGTGGTTGCTAGGGCGTGGCCAGAAAGTTTAAAGGTGGTCAGTCATTGGCAGTTTGATAGTCTGAGTTAAATGAGCCCAGTTAGAAGTCTGTGTGACATTCTGATGCGGAGTTATGAGGTCACAAAGTTTGATCCAATGTTACGTCTATGGGATTTTTCCGACGGTCCCGGGACGTTTTTCGGAAAGCCGAAAGTCGGATCAGTCGGAAAAGATATAGCAACTCGAGTCAGAATAGTTCGGAGGTCTGACCCGAGTTTGATGGTCATAGCTTGAATGGCCTAGGACGAGATAGAGTTTAATTTTTAGTCTCAGAAGAAGAATAATAATATTAACTAGATTCTTAAAGTTTGAGAACAAACTTTGAGGCTGGCTTGTGAAAGCCTGACGGTAATAGTTTATTTAGTTTAAACAGTTTTAAAAAGTATAAAAAGATAGAATGAATTAACATGAATTAGCATGTTACTAGCATGATTTTAGCATGAATTAGCATGTTGTTAGCATGATTCTAGCATGAATTAGCATGTTTTAGCACGATTCCATTATGAATTAGCATGTTACTAGCATGATTTTAGCATGAATTAGCACGTTTCTAGCATGAATTAACATGTTGTTAGCATGATTCTAGCATGAATTAGCATGTTGTTAGCATGATTCTAGCATGAATTAGTATGTTACTAGCATGATTCTAGCATGAATTAGCATGTTACTAGCATGATTCTAGCATGAATTAGCATGTTGTTAGCATGGTTCTAGCATGAATTAGCATTTGACTAGCATGATTCTAGCATGAATTAGCATGTTACTAGCATGATTCTAGCATGAATTATCATGTTGTTAGCATGATTCTAGCATGAATTACTATGTTACTAGCATGATTCTAGCATGAATTAGCATGTTACTAGCATGATTCTAGCATGAATTAGCATGTTGTTAGCACGATTCTAGCATGAATTAGCATTTGACTAGCATGATTCTAGCATGAATTAGCATGTGACTAGCATGATTCTAGCATGAATTAGCATGTTGTTAGCATGATTCTAGCATGAATTAGCATGTTACTAGCATGATTCTAGCATGAATTAGCATGTTGTTAGCATGATTCTAACATGAATTAGCATGCTACTAGCATGATTCTAGCACGAATTAGCATGTTGTTAGCATGATTCTAACATGAATTAGCATGATTCTAGCATGAATTAGCATGTTGTTAGCATGATTCTAGCATGAATTAGCATGTGACTAGCATGATTCTAGCATGAATTAGCATGTTGTTATAATGATTCTAGTATGAATTAGCATGTGACTGGCATGATTCTAGCATGAATTAGCATGTGACTAGCATGATTCTAGCATGAATTAGCATGTAACTAGCATGATTCTAGCATGAATTAGCATGTGACTACCATGATTCTAGCATGAATTAGCATGTAACTAGCATGATTCTAGCGTGATTTAGCATGCTGTTAGCATGATGGATAGATAGATAGATAAATAGATAGATAGATAGATAGATAGATAGATAGATAGATAGATAGATAGATAGATAGATAGATAGATAGATAGATAGATAGATAGATAGATAGATAGATAGAGATAGATACATAGATATATAGATAGATAGATAGATAGATAGATAGATAGATAGATAGATAGATAAATAGATAGATAGATAGATAGATAGATAGATAGATAGATAGATAGATAGATAGATAGTTAGAGATAGATAGATAGATAGATAGATAGATAGATAGATAGATAGATAGATAGATAGATAGATAGATAGAAGATAGATAGATAGATAGATAGATAGATAGATAGATAGAGTGCGAGCATGAGTCAAACAAGCCAACCCCCGCCTCTCTACGATGTTCTGATGCTGAGATATAGTTGCTGTTATATCGTTGCTAGGTTAGTCTGTTTTGTTGCTATGGAGTTGATTGACAGCTTAGACTGATGATGTATCAAAGCTTCTTGCCAGTATGAACAGTTAAACACAACCCCCATGTCTCTATCACACTGCAGCATGGCAATATCAGTCTGAACCTCTTTAATGGCAGTCTATGGGACAGTTGCTAGGGTGCAGTATCTGGTTGTTAGGGTGTGGCTGGAAGGTTAAAAGGCCATCAGTGATTGGCTGCTGGCTAGACTGAGTTAAATGAGCTCAATCATTAGTCTGTAGGACAGTCTGATGCAGAGTTATGAGCTCACAAAGTTTGATCCCATGTAAAGTCAATGAGAGTCTTTTGCAATGGAAGTCTATGGGACGGTTTCTAGGGTCCAAAAGTGGTTGCTAGGGCGTGGCCAGAAAGTTTAAAGGTGATCAGTCATTGGCAGTTCGATAGTCTGAGTTAAATGAGCCCAGTTAGAAGTCTGTGTGACATTCTGATGCGGAGTTATGAGGTCACAAAGTTTGATCCAATGTTACGTCTATGGGATTTTTCCGACGGTCCCGGGACGTTTTTCGGGAAACCGAAAGTCGGATCAGTCGGAAAGGATATAGCAACTCGAGTCAGAATAGTTCGGAGGTCTGACCCGAGTTTGATGGTCATAGCTTGAAAGGTCTAGGTGGAGATAGAGTTTAATTTTTAGTCTCAGAAGAAGAATAATAATATTAATAATAAAAATAATAATAAGTTTAATAGGATAACAGTAGTCTGGCTTGCTACACAAGCCAGCCTAATAATAATAAGTTTAATAGGATAACAGTAGTCTGGCTTGCTACACAAGCCAGCCTAACTAGATTCTTAAAGTTTGAGAACAAACTTTGAGGCTGGCTTGTGAAAGCCTGAAGGTAATAGTTTATTTAGTTTAAACAGTTTTAAAAAGTATGAAAAGATAGATAGATAGATAGATAGATAGATAGATAGATAGATAGATAGATAGATAGATAGATAGATAGATTAGCATGCTATTACCATGATTTTAACGTGAAATAGCATGTTGTTAGCATGATTCTAGCATGAATTAGCATGTTACTAGCATGATTCTAGCATGAATTAGCATGTTACTAGCATGATTTTAGCATGAATTAGCACAATTCTAGCATGAATTAGCATGTTGTTAGCATGATTCTAGCATGAATTAGCATGTTGTTAGCATGATTCTAGCATGATTTAACATGTTAATAGCAAGATTCTAGCATGAATTAGCATGCTACTAGCATGATTCTAGCATAAATTAGCATGTTGTTAGCATGCTTCTAGCATGAATTAGCATGTTACTAGCATGATTCTAGCATGAATTAGCATGTTGTTAGCATGATTCTAGCATGAATTAGCATGTTGTTAGCATGATTCTAGCATGAATTAGCATGTTGTTAGCATGATTCTAGCATGAATTAGCATTTCACTAGCATTATTCTAGCATGAATTAGCATGTTGTTAGCATGATTCTAGCATGAATTAGCATGTTACTAGCATGAATCTAGCATGAATTAGCATGTTGTTAGCATGATTATAGCATGAATTAGCATGTTAGTAGCATGATTCTAGCATGAATTAGCATGTTGTTAGCATGATTCTAGCATGAATTAGCATGTTACTAGCATGATTCTAGCATGAATTAGCATGTTGTTAGCACGATGCTAGCATGAATTAGCATGTTGTTAGCATGATTCTAACATGAATTAGCATGTTACTAGCATGATTCTAGCATGAATTAGCATGTTGTTAGCATGATTCTAGCATGAATTAGCATTTCACTAGCATGATTCTAGCATGAATTAGCATGTTGTTAGCATGATTCTAGCATGAATTAGCATGTTGTTAGCATGATTCTAGCATGAATTAGCATGTTACTAGCATGATTCTAGCATGAATTAGCATGTTAGTAGCATGATTCTAGCATGAATTAGCATGTTGTTAGCATGATTCTAGCATGAATTAGCATGTTACTAGCATGATTCTAGCATGAATTAGCATGTTGTTAGCACGATGCTAGCATGAATTAGCATGATACTAGCATGATTCTAGTATGAATTAGCATGTTACTAGCATGATTCTAGCATGGATTAGCATGTTACTAGCATGATTCTAGCATGAATTAGCATGTTGTTAGCATGATTCTAGCATGAATTAGCATGTGACTAGCATGATTCTAGCATGAATTAGCATGTGACTAGCATGATTCTAGCATGAATTAGCATGTAACTAGCATGATTCTAGCATGAATTAGCATGTTGTTAGATGATGGATAGATAGATAGATAGATAGATAGATAGATAGATAGATAGATAGATAGATAGATAGATAGATAGACAGACAGACAGACAGACAGACAGACAGACAGACAGATAGATAGATAGATAGATATGTAGAGGTATAAAGATAGATAGATAGATAGATAGATAGATAGATAGATAGATAGATAGATAGATAGATAGATAGATAGATGGTGTAAGAGCATGAGTCAAACAAGCCAACCCCCGCCTCTCTACGATGTTCTGATGCTGAGATATAGCTGGTGCCATATCGTTGCTAGGTTAGTCTGTTTTGTTGCTATGGAGTTGATTGACAGCTTAGACTGATGATGTATCAAAGCTTCTTGCCAGTATGAACAGTTAAACACAACCCCCATGTCTCTATCACACTGCAGCATGACAATATCAGTCTGAACCTCTTTAATGGCAGTCTATGGGACAGTTGCTAGGGTGCAGTATCTGGTTGTTAGGGTGTGGCTAGAAAGTTAAAAGGCCATCGGTGATTGGCTGCTGGCTAGACTGAGTTAAATGAGCCTAGCCATTAGTCTGTAGGACAGTCTGATGCAGAGTTATGAGCTCACAAAGTTTGATCCCATGTAAAGTCAATGAGAGTATTTTGCAATGGAAGTCTATGGGACGGTTTCTAGGGTCCAAAAGTGGTTGCTAGGGCGTGGCCAGAAAGTTTAAAGGTGATCAGTCATTGGCAGTTTGATAGTCTGAGTTAAATGAGCCCAGTTAGAAGTCTGTGTGACATTCTGATGCGCAGTTCTGAGGTCACAAAGTTTGATCCAATGTTACGTCTATGGGATTTTTCCGACGGTCCCGGGACGTTTTTCGGAAAACCGAAAGTCGGATCAGTCGGAAAGGATATAGCAACTCGAGTCAGAATAGTTCGGAGGTCTGACCCGAGTTTGATGGTCATAGCTTCAAAGGCCTAGGACGAGATAGAGTTTAATTTTTAGTCTCAGAAGAAGAAAATATAATAATAATATTAAGTTTAATAGGATAACAGTAGTCTGGCTTGCTACACAAGCCAGCCTAATAATAATAAGTTTAATAGGATAACAGTAGTCTGGCTTGCTACACAAGCCAGCCTAACTAGACAGTAAAGTTTGTCGAGACAAACTTTGAGGCTGGCTTGACAAAGCCTGTTGGTAATAGTTTATTTAGTTTAAAAACAGTTTGAAAAAGTATAAGTAGCATGTTATTAGCATGATTCTAGCATGCATTAGCATGATTCTAGCATGGATTAGCATGTTATTAGCATGCTTCTAGCATGAATTAGCATGTTACTAGCATGATTCTAGAATAAATTAGCATGTCACTAGCATGATTCTAGTATGAATTAGCATGCTACTAGCATGATTCTAGCATGAATTAGCATGTTACTAGCATGATTCTAGCATGAATTAGCATGTTACTAGTATGATTCTAGCATGAATTAGCATGTTACTAGCATGATTCAAGCATGATTCTAGTATGAATTAGCCTGTTACTATCATGAATCTAGTATGAATTAGCAGGTTATTAGCATGATTCTAGCATGAATTAGCATGATTCTAGTATGAATTAGCATGTTACTAGAATGATTCTAGCAAGAATTAGCATGTTACTCGCATGATTCTAGCATGAATTAGCATGTTATTAGCATGATTATAGTATGAATTAGCATGTTATTAGCATGATTCTAGCATGAATTAGCATGTTACTAGTATGATTCTAGCATGAATTTGCATGTTACTAGCAAGATTCTAGCATGCATTAGCATGTTACTAGCATGATTCTAGTATGAAGTAGCCTGTTACTATCATGAATCTAGTATAAATTAGCAGGTTATTAGCATGATTCTAGCATGAATTAGCATGATTCTAGTATGAATTAGCATGTTACTAGAATGATTCTAGCATGAATTAGCATGTTACTCACATGATTCTAGCATGAATTAGCATGTTATTAGCATGATTATAGTATGAATTAACATGTAACTAGCATGATTCTAGCGTGAATTAGCATGTTATTAGCATGATTTTAGCATGCATTAGCATGTTACTAACATGATTCTAGTATGAATTAGCATGTTATTAGCATGATTCTAGTATGAATTAGCATGTTATTAGCATGATTGTAGTATGAATTAGCATGTTACTAGCATGATTCTAGTATGAATTAGCATGTCACATAGCATGCTTAGGTGGTTGCTAGGGTATTCTGAGTGGTTGCTAAGTCGTTGCTAGGCAGTTGCTAGGGTGTCCTGAGTGGTTGCTAGGTGGTTGCTAAGATGTTGCTAGGCGGTTGCTAGGGTGTTGCTAAGTGGTTGCTAGGGTGTTCTGAGTGGTTGCTAGGTGGTTGCTAAGGCATTGCTAGGCGGTTGCTAGGGTGTTCTGAGTGGTTGCTAGGTTGTTGCTAGGCAGTTGCTAGGGTGCTCTGATTGGTTGCTAGGTGGTTGCTAAGGTCTTGCTAGGCGGTTGCTAGGGTGTTCTGTGTGGTTGCTAAGATGTTGCTAGGTGGTTGCTAGGGTGTTCTGAGTGGTTGCTAAGGTGTTGCTAGGCGGTTGCTAGGGTGTTCTAAGTGGTTGCTAGGTTGTTGCAAAGGTGTTGCTAGGTGGTTGCTAGGGTGTTCTGAGTGGTTGCTAGGTGGTTGCTAAGGTGTTGCTAGGTGGTTGCTAAGGAGTTCTAAGTGGTTGCTAGGCGGTTGCTAAGGTGTTGCTAGGTGGTTGCTAGGGTATTCTGAGTGGTTGCTAAGGCGTTGCTAGGCGGTTGCTAGGGTGTCCTGAGTGGTTGCTAGGTGGTTGCTAAGGTGTTGCTAGGTGGTTGCTAGAGTGTCCTGAGTGGTTGCTAAGGCGTTGCTAGGCGGTTGCTAGGGTGTTCTGACTGGTTGCTAGGTCATTGCTAAGGTGTTGCTAGGCGGTTGCTAAGGTGTCCCAAGTGGTTGCTAGGCGGTTGCTAAGGTGTTGCTATGTGGTTGCTAGGGTATTCTGAGTGGTTGCTAAGGCGTTGCTAGGCGGTTGCTAGGGTGTCCTGAGTGGTCGCTAGGCCCATACTAAGGCATTACTAGGCCGTTGCTAGGTGGTTGCTAGGTGGTTGCTAGGGTAATTTAGGTGGTTGCTAGGCAGTTGCTAGGGTACCCTGGCTGGTTACTAGGCAAGCCTCACATACATGCTTGATAAAACATTTATACTTAGTAAGCATTTCTAGCAAGTTACAGTACTTGGCTAGTCAATATTAGCATGTAGCTAATCACTGCTAGCATGTGTAGCATATAGGAAGTTCCGTTTGCTAGCATGAGTCAAACGAGCCAATCTCCAAGTCTCTACGATGTTCTGATGCTGAGATATATCTGTTGATAAATGGTTGCTAGGGTACTCTGTTTTGTTGCTATGGGCAAGGTTACAGAGTGAACTTGAATGTGGTTGGCTGTCTAAGTCAAATGAACCAACCCCCATGTCTCTATGACACTGCTATGCAAAGATATGCATCTTGGCCTATTTTAATGAAAGTCTATGGAATCAATTTGGGGGCGTGGCTTGTGAGCTTCATTATCATATTGAGATGCTCATTGGTTGTCTGAGTCAGATGAGCCATCCCCCAAGTCAATAGGACACTGCTAAGCAAAGATATGCATGTAGGCCAGTTATTAACATGAGTCTAGTATGAATTAGCATGTTACTAGCATGATTCTAGTACAAATTAGCATGTCATTAGCATGTTTCCAGTATGAGTTAGCATGTCATTAGCATGATTAGCATATGAGTAGCATGTTGCTAGCATGATTGGCATGTCATTGGCATGTTAGAATTATAAGCATTTAATAGCACAGCTAATTACAGTCTATAGGACAGTTGCTAGGGTGCAGTATGTGGTAGTTAGGGGTGTGGCTAGAAAGTTAAAAGGCCATCAGTGATTGGCTGCTGGCTAGACTCAGTTAAATGAGCTCAGCCATTAGTCTGTATGACAGTCTGATGCTGAGTTATGAGCTCACAAAGTTTGATCCCATGTAAAGTCAATGAGAGTCTTTTGTAATGGAAGTCTACGGGACAGTTGCTAGGGTGCAGTATGTGGTAGTTAGGGGTGTGGCTAGAAAGTTAAAAGCTCATCAGTTATTGGCAGATTGTTAGTTGGAGTTAAATGAGCTCAGCCATTAGTCTGTAGGACAGTCTGATGCAGAGTTATGAGCTCACAAAGTTTGATCCCATGTTAAGTCAATGAGAGTCTTTTGTAATGGAAGTCTACGGGACAGTTGCTAGGGTGCAGTATGTGGTATTTAGGGGTGTGTCTAGAAAGTTAAAAGCTCATCAGTTATTGGCAGTTTGGTAGTCGGAGTTAAATGAGCTCAGCCATTAGTCTGTAGGACAGTCTGATTCAGAGTTATGAACTCACAAAGTTTGATCCCATGTTAAGTCAATGAGAGTCTTTTGAATTGAAGTCTATGGGACAGTTACTAGGGTCCAAAAGTGGTTGCTAGGGCGTGGCTAGAAAGTTTAAAGGTGATCAGTCATTGACAGTTTGATAGTCTGAGTTAAATGAGCTCAGTTAGAGTTCTGTGCGACAGTCTGACGCAGAGTTACGAGGTCACAAAGTTTGGTCCAATGTTAAGTCTATGGGATTTTTCCGACAGTCCCGGGACGTTTTTCGGAAAACCGAAAGTTGGATCAGTCTGAGGAGATATGGCATACCGAGTCAGACCAGTTTGGAGGTCTGGTGTGAGTTTGGTGGTAATAGCTTGAAAGTTCAAGGAGTAGATAGAGTTTGAATTTTAGTCTCAGAAGAAGAATAATAATAAAATTAACTAGACAGTAAAGTTCGTCGAGACAAACTTTGAGGCTGGCTTGACAAAGCCTGTTGGTAATAGTTTATTTAGTTTAAAAACAGTTTGAAAAAGTATAAGTAGCATGTTATTAGCATGATTCTAGCATGAATTAGCATGGTTCTAGCGTGGATTAGCATGTTATTAGCATGAGTGTAGTACAAATTAGCATGTTATTAGCATGATTCTAGTATGAATTAGCATGTTATTAGCATGATTCTAGCATGAATAAGCATGTTGCTAGCATGATTCTAGAATAAATTAGCATGTCACTAGCATGATTCTAGTATGAGTTAGCATGCTACTAGCATGATTCTAGCATGAATTAGCATGTTACTAGTATGATTCTAGCATGAATTAGCATGTTACTGGAATGATTCTAGCATGCATTAGCATGTTACTAGCATGATTCTAGTATGAATTAGCCTGTTACTAGCATGATTCTAGTTTGAATTAGCATGATTCTAGTGTGAATTAGCATGTTATTAGCATGATTCTAGCATGAATTAGCATGTTATTAGCATGGTTATAGTATGAATTAACATGTTACTAGCATGATTCTAGCGTGAATCAGCATGTTATTAGCATGATTCGAGCATGCATTAGCATTTTACTAGCATGATTCTAGTATGAATTAGCATGTTACTAGCATGATTCTAGTATGAATTAGCATGTTACTAGCATGATTCTAGTATAAATTAGCATGTTACTATCATGATTCTAGCATGAATAAGCATGTTACTAGCATGATTCTAGCATGAATTAGCATGTTATTAGCAAGATTCTATTATAAATTAGCATGTTATGAGCATGATTGTAGTATGAATTAGCATGTTACTAGCATGATTCTAGTATGTATTAGCATGTCACATAGCATGCTTAGGTGGTTGCTAGGGTATTCTGAGTGGTTACTAAGTCGTTGCTAGGCAGTTGTTAGGGTGTCCTGAGTGGTTGCTAAGTGGTTGCTAAGGTGTTGCTAGGCGGTTGCTAGGGTGTTCTGAGTGGTTGCTAGGTGGTTGCTAAGGTGTCCTAAGTGGTTGCTAGGTAGTTGCTAGGGTATTCTGAGTGGTTGCTAAGGCGTTGCTAGGGGGTTGCTAGGGTGTCCTGAGTGGTTGCTAGGTGGTTGCTAAGGCATCGCTAGGTGGTTGCTAGGGTGTCCTGAGTGGTTGCTAGGTGGTTGCTAAGGCGTTGCTAGGCAGTTGCTAGGGTGTTCTGAGTGGTTGCTAGGTGGTTGCTAAGGTGTTGCTAGGCGGTTGCTAAGGTGTCTCAAGTGGTTGCTATGTGGTTGCTAAGGTGTTGCTAGGTGGTTGCTAGGGTATTCTAATTGGTTGCTAAGGCGTTGCTAGGCGGTTGCTAGGGTGTCCTGAGTGGTCGCTAGGCCCTTACTAAGGCATTACTAGGCCGTTGCTAGGCGGTTGCTAGGGTAATTTTGGTGGTTGCTAGGCAGTTGCTAGGGTACCCTGGGTGGTTACTAGGCAAGCCTCACATACATGCTTGATAAAACATTTAAACTAAGTAAGCATGTCTAGCAAGTTACAGTACTTGGCTAGTCAATATTAGCATGTAGCTAATCACTGCTAGCATGTGTAGCATATAGGAAGTTCCGTTTGCTAGCATGAGTCAAACGAGCCAATCTCCAAGTCTCTACGATGTTCAGATGCTGAGATATAGCTGTTGATGAATGGTTGCTAGGGTACTTTGTTTTGTTGCTATGGGCGAGGTTACAGAGTGCACTTGAATGTGGTTGGCTGTCTAAGTCAAATGAACCAACCCCCATGTCTCTATGACACTGCTATGCAAAGATATGCATCTTGGCCTATTTTAATGGAAGTCTATGGAATCAATTTGGGGGCGTGGCTTGTGAGCTTCATTATCATATTGAGATGCTCATTGGTTGTCTGAGTCAGATGAGCCATCCCCCAAGTCAATAGGACAATGCTAAGCAAAGATATGCATGTAGGCCAGTTATTAACATCAGTCTAGTATGAATTAGCATTTTACTAGCATGATTCTAGTACAAATTAGCATGTCATTAGCATGTTTCCAGTATGAGTTAGCATGTCATTAGCATGATTAGCATATGAGTAGCATGTTGCTAGCATGATTGGCATGTCATTAGCATGTTAGAATTATAAGCATTTGATAGCACAGCTAATTACTGTCTATAGGACAGTTGCTAGGGTGCAGTATGTGGTAGTTAGGGGTGTGGCTAGAAAGTTAAAAGGCCATCAGTGATTGGCTGCTGGCTAGACTGAGTTAAATGAGCTCAGCCATTAGTCTCTATGACAGTCTGATGCTGAGTTATGAGCTCACAAAGTTTGATCCCATGTAAAGTCAATGAGAGTCTTTTGTAATAGAAGTCTACGGGACAGTTGCTAGGGTGCAGTATGTGGTAGTTAGGGGTGTGGCTAGAAAGTTAAAAGCTCATTAGTTATTGGCAGATTGGTAGTCGGAGTTAAATGAGCTCAGCCATAAGTCTGTAGGACAGTCTGATGCAGAGTTATGAGCTCACAAAGTTTGATCCCATGTTAAGTCAATGAGAGTCTTTTGTAATGGAAGTCTACGGGACAGTTGCTAGGGTGCAGTATGTGGTAGTTAGGGGTGTGGCTACAAAGTTAAAAGCTCATCAGTTATTGGCAGATTGGTAGTCAGAGTTAAATGAGCTCAGCCATTAGTCTGTAGGATAGTCTGTTTCAGAGTTATTAGCTCACAAAGTTTGATCCCATGTAAAGTCAATGAGAGTCTTTGTAATGGAAGTCTATGGGACAGTTGCTAGGGTGCAGTATGTGGTAGTTTGGGGTGTGGCTAGAAAGTTAAAAGCTCATCAGTTATTGGCAGTTTGGTATTCGGAGTTAAATGAGCTCAGCCATTAGTCTGTAGGATAGTCTGATTCAGAGTTATGAGCTCACAAAGTTTGATCCCATGTTAAGTCAATGAGAGTCTATTGAATGGAAGTCTATGGGACAGTTACTAGGGTCCAAAAGTGGTTGCTAGGGCGTGGCTAGAAAGTTTAAAGGTGATCAGTCATTGGCAGTTTGATAGTCTGAGTTAAATGAGCCCAATTAGAAGTCTCACAAGGCTTGAGAAAGTCTGTTGGAAATAGTTTGTTTAATTTAAACAGTTTTAAAAAGTATGAAACGAAGATAGATAGATATAGATAGATAGATAGATAGATAGATAGATAGATAGATAGATAGATAGATAGATAGATAGATAGATAGATAGATAGATAGATAGATAGATAGATAGATAGATAAAGCAGTTTATAGATAGATAGATAGATAGATAGATAGATAGATAGATAGATAGATAGATAGATAGATAGATAGATAGATAGATAGATAGATAGATAGATAGATAGATAGATAGATAAAAACAGTTTATAGATAGATAGATAGATAGATAGATAGATAGATAGATAGATAGATAGATAGATAGATAGATAGATAGATAGATAGATAGATAGATAGATAGATAGATAGATAAAAACAGTTTATAGATAGATAGATAGATAGATAGATAGATAGATAGATAGATAGATAGATAGATAGATAGATAGATAGATAGATAGATAGATAGATAGATAAAAACAGTTGATAGATAGATAGATAGATAGATAGATAGATAGATAGATAGATAGATAGATAGATAGATAGATAGATAGATAGATAGATAGATAGATAGATAGATAGATAGATAGATAAAAACAGTTGATAGATAGATAGATAGATAGATAGATAGATAGATAGATAGATAGATAGATAGATAGATAGATAGATAGATAGATAGATAGATAGATAGATAGATAGATAGATAGATAAAAACAGTTGATAGATAGATAGATAGATAGATAGATAGATAGATAGATAGATAGATAGATAGATAGATAGATAGATAGATAGATAGATAGATAGATAGATAGATAGATAGATAGATAGATAGATAAAAGCAGTTTGAAAAAGGATAGATAGATAGATAGTTTTGAGGTCACAAAGTTAGATCTATTGTTAAGTCAATGACAGTCTTTTGCAATAAAAGTCTATAGGACAGTTGCTAGGGTGCAGTTTCTGGTAGTTAGGGTGTGGCTAGAAAGTTAAAAGCTCATCAGTGATTGGCAGTTTGGTAGTCTGAGTTACATGAGCTCAGCCATTAGTCTGTATGACAGTCTGATGCAGAGTTATAAGCTCACAAAGTTTGATCCCATGTTAAGTCAATGAGAGTCCTTTGAATGGAAGTCTATGGGACAGTTTCTAGGGTCCAAAAGTGGTTGCTAGGGCGTGGCCAGAAAGTTAAAACCTCATCAGTTATTGGCAGTTAGGTAGTCTGAGTTAAATGAGCCCAGTTAGAAGTCTGTGTGACAGTCTGATGCTGAGTTATGAGGTCACAAAGTTTGGTCCAATGTTAAGTCTATGGGATTTTTCCGACGGTCCCGGGACGTTTTTCGGAAAATCGAAAGTCGGATCAGTCGGAAAAGATATGGCATACCGAGTCAGAATAGTTTGGAGGTCTGGTGTGAGTTTGGGGGTCATAGCTCGAAAGCTCTAGGAGGAGATAGATTTTGAATTTTAGTCTCAGAAGAAGAAGAATAATATATAAAAAAAATAATAAGTTTAAATAGGATTTCAGTAGTCTGGCTTGTTTCTCAAGCCAGCCTAATAATAATAATAAGTTTAAATAGTAGAACAGTAGTCTGGCTTTGACAAGCCAGCCTAATAAGTTTAGAAAGGATAACAGTAGTCTGGCTTTGACAAGCCAGCCTAATTAAAACCTTCTGAATAAATAGGATATCTTGTAAGATACTGCATGATCCAAAAATACTATTATTTGATAAATTTTTAAAGTTTTTATTACATTTTGGGCATGAAATACACGCTGAATCTACACTTTTCAAAAGTAATCCACTAGGGTTTTGCATAAGGGATTGGATCAAATCTTGAAAATGGGTTTTTCAAAAGTAAAAACGGATTACATAATCGGATCAGATCACGTAATCCAATCTTGGTTTTGATCCGGCTCAAACCTTTACTTTGGGTTTTTCAGACCTTTTTTGTAGGATTTGGATCACTTTGATTAAAAAAATCTGGATTATACTGATCCCATCAAAAGGGTGGATTCAGCGTGTATTCAGTATAGGCCTACAGCAAAGTAAAAAGAGCTTGGCCTCATAAAATAATCCCCCAAACAGCTGTCAAAATTGACCAAATACAATAAATTTTATTGTCACTAATTGATATATATATTCATCACAATGGAAAATATTTTTCTTTTTAGAATGTTTATTAGTGATGATTGCAATGATTACAGAATAACCAAAAAAAAAAAAAATGCAAAGAATGGCAATGACTGATTTTTTAAATCACTTTTAACAATTGCAATAAGAGACTGAAAGGGCAGAAACACAGCTTCATCTGGCAGAGGAGCAATTGACTCTGACCAAACTGCAGCAAACCAAGGCCAGACTAGAGATCCACCTCCTAAAGTCTACACTCAGACAAGCTGCTCTCTCCACATCAGATGAGAAAGTCTGAAATTATTGTGGAGGTTTTGACATTAAGTCTTTTTTATTCAATAAATCTATATTTGAAACTTGTTATAAATATCCTCAATGTACAGTGTCTGTGTTGTAGGTCTCAGATGGGATGGGGTGGGGTTTTACTTGTTTTAAGTTTCTTTAAATGTGTGTGTTTTCACTTTAAATAAAAATAAAGTTATATTTTTTTTTCCCACACTGACTATTCTACTTGTCGCTCTTTACATATCTATAGTTCTACATTGTGATTTCCTATCCTGATTGACACTGGTTATCCAGATTTAGTGATCCTGAAAAGTTCCTATCCGGATCAGAATGATCCAATCCGATGTTGCTTTGAAAAACTGGCTCAAAAAATAAGCTGGATTACGTGATCACGGATCGCAAAAACAGGATTTTTTTGAAAAACCGGGCACAGGGGTCGCAAAAAATGGAAAGGCTGATGGCTTTTTATTTGCATGTTGTTGTTTTTAATGTAACTAGTAACTACTGTTTTTTTTTTCTTCTGTAGGTTATGGAAAAATATGGTAATTCTTGTATTTTAATTAAATGAATTTGATTTTTGGAAATCCCCAAGCGACCAACCATCATTGTCTTGTGATGGGTTCCGACCCCCACTTTGAAATCCACTGGTCTAGTGTATTAAAGTGGAGCTATTATGCAAAACTCACATTTATAAGGGGTTTAAACACAGTTGTGTGGCAGCAGTGTGTGAATATATCCAGCCTCTAATAGTAAAACATTTAAATACATGTTTGTATAACCAGACTTGATCAAAACAGTCTGCAGGAACACTTTGATTGACATTCCGCCTTTGTAATTGTCATCAAAGGGGGAAAGCCCCGCCCACTAGTGACCCTCTCTCTCTCTCTCTCATTAGCATGAACAGCAGCCCTGAGTGAGAAGCAGCCGTCTGTCCATTAGCCATTAGAGTGTTTGAGCTGCTGAGGATACTGTCAGCATAGAGGGATTATAAATGTAGAGTTTCAGATGAAGCACTAATGAACAGCGACAGAAGTCTCCATAGACTAACGCATTCTGAGACACTTCTGCATATATTTTCAGTTTCCACTCAGAGAACGTTAGTCTTATCTAAATCATTTGATCTCAATCGTATTGACTTCAGCTGTATGTATTTTGCGGTGTACACATTAGCTGGTGTCAATATATTGTGATGTAACCACAGTATGCGTTTGGCCTGGAGTCAGCAATAGTAATCTGTGACCTGACGCCAGCTGAGGCGAGAAATCATGTCAGCTTTTCTAGGCTATCACAAACATCTGCTCGTGTCACCATATATGACAATAACATTATGACTGTTGTTATTGGACAGTGAGATATAGTTATTGTGCCATAAACACACAGTGTTAATGTTCTCTGGCACCTTAAGTGTTGGTCGTCACTATATTGATCAACCTCTAACCCTAAACATCAAACAGCGCTCTTGTAATCACTCAACATGTACACATATAAAAGCTGGGAATACCCCAGTCTTCTTTAGAAGAGAGCAATAAACTGTTGGATTCACATCTCTCAGTTGTTGTTGCCTTCCTGGAGCTCCAGCTTACTGAGGAAACACACAGACGATCTGCAATTTATCCCAACAACTCTCACATGTACATTCACGTCTTTTTTATTTGCAAAACAAGGTTTTCAATTAATTATGTGTGTATTTGCTTGCTGAAGCTTTTTATTATTTTTTATTTTTTGGGCATCTGAAAAAATTTAAATGTAATATTATGAAAAGAATATAGAAGTTAGTGGTTCAAATATATTGTTTTTGCTGCAATTTTTAATTGTAAATTTTTTTAAAATTAAAATTAAGTTTAAGTTTTAAGTAAATTTTCTGTCAAATATTTTATTATTATTATTATTACTATTTCTATTATTATTATGCACTTTTTTTTTTGTTAATATTTAATGCTGTCAAACATCTCGATTAATCGCATCTAAAATAAAAGTTTGTATTTACATGTGTGTACTCACTGTTTATCAGTGTGTGTGTGTGTGGGTATATATATATTTATATGTGTGTGGGTATATATATAGTGTGTGTGTGTGTGTGTGTGTGTGTGTGTGTGTGTGTGTGTGTGTGTTTGTGTGTGTGTGTACACACATACACAACATATACACAACATTATACACAGCATATACACAACATATTTTCACAGTATGTCTGATAATATTTTTTCTACTGGAGAAAGTCTTATTTGTTTTATTTCGGCTAGAATAAAAGCAGTTTTTAATGTTTTGAACACCATTTTAAGGTCAAAATTATTAGACCCTTTAGGCTATATTTTTTACGATTGTCCACAGAACAAACCATCATTATACAATAACTTGCCTAATAACCCTAACCTGCCTAGTTAATCTAATTAACCTAGTTAAGCCTTTAAATGTCACTTTAAGCTGTATAGAAGTGTCTTAAAGAATATCTAGTCTAATATTATTTACTGTCATCATGAGTAAAATACATGAGTTATTAGAAATGAGTTATTAAAACTATTATGATTAGAAATGTGCTAAAAAAACTTTCTCTCCGTTAAAAAATAAAATACATATATCTAAATATATATGTATGCATGTATATATTTATATATATTACACATACAGTATATATGTATAATAATTATATACACACACTCACTGGCCACTTTATTAGGTACAGTTTACTGGTACCAGGATGTACCCTCTTTTGCCCTCAGAACTGACCTTTAATCCTTCGTGGCATAGATTCAACAAGGTACTGGAAATTGACATGATAGCATTACACAGTTGCTGCAGATTTGTCGGCTGCACATCCATGATGAGACTCTCCTGTTCCACCACATCCCAAAGGTGCTCTATTGGATTGAGCTCTGGTGACTGTGGAGGCCATTTGAGTACAGTGAACTCATTGTCATGTTCAAGAAACCAGTCTGAGATGATTCACGCTTTATGACATGGTGTGTTATCCTGCTGGAAGTAGCCATCAGAAGATGGGTACACTGAGGTCATTATGGGATTTTGGTGAGCCTGTGTGAATTGTAGCCTCAGTTTCCTGTTCTTTTGACAGGAGTGACCCGGTGTGGTCTTCTGTTGCTGTAGCCCATCTGCCTCAAGGTTGGACGTGTTGTGTGTTCAGAGATGCTCTTCTGCAGACCTCGGTTGTAGCGAGTGCTTATTTGAGTTACTGTTGCCTTTCTATCAGCTGGAACCAGTCTGGCCATTCTCCTCTGACCTCTGTCATCAACAAGGCATTTGCGCCCACAGAACTGCCGCTCACTGGATATTTCCTTTTTTTCTGACCATTCTCTGTAAACCCTAGAGATAGTTGTGTGTAAAAATCCCAGTAGATCAGCAGTTTCTGAAATACTTAGAGCAGCCCGTCTGGCACTAACAACCATGCCACGTTCAAAGTCACTTAACTTCCCTTTCTTCCCCATTCTGATGCTCGGTTTGAACTGCAGCAGATCGTCTTGACCATGTCTACATGCCCAAATGCTGCCATGTGATTGCCCGATTAGAAATTTGATTTAATGAGCAGTTGTATAGATGTAAATATTTAATTTCTAAATATAAATAATAATTTTCTCAAATATATGCACATGTAATTAATCGATTAATCTTTTGACAGAACTAATTATTTCACTATTTTTAAATGAAATATACAAATTTAGCTCCGGTTTCCCCACAGTCCAAAGACATGCGGTACAGGTAAATTGGATTGGCTAAATTGTCTGTAGTTTTTGAGTGTGTATGGATGTTTCCCAGATATGGGTTGCTGCTGGAAGGGCATCCACTGTGTAAAGCATATGCTGGATAAGTTGGCGGTGCATTCTGCTGTGGCAACCCCTGATTAATAAAGGGACTAAGCTGACAATGAATAAATGAATATTGAAATTTAAAGAAATAGAAATAAAACCTTAAATATAATATGTATAAAATATATCTCAGTTTCAGTGTGTTAATAAAAAAAAAATACAATCAACATTTTTACTGTTCTCTTTTTAGTTCAAAGCAGGACTTCTTGATTTGGGTTAGGGCTTTGTGAGGAAAATAAACTTATTAAACACAACTAAAATGAACAGAATTTGAAAATAAATAAATATGATAAAAAGTATTTATTTTATGTCCATAAAATTTGCTTAATGAATACTCATTCATTCATTTTCTTGTCGGCTTAGTCCCTTTATTAATCCGGGGTCGCCACAGCGGAATGAACCGCCAACTTACCCAGCCAGTTTTTACGCAGCGGATGCCTTTCCAGCCGCAACCAATCTCTGGGAATCATCCACACACGCATTCACACACACACTCATACACTACGGACTATTTAGCCTACCCAATTCACCTGTACCGCATGTCTTTGACTGTGGGGGAAACCGGAGCACCCGATGGAAACCCAAGCGAAGGCAGGGAGAACATGCAAACTCCACACAGAAACGCCAACTGAGCCGAGGTTCGACCCAGCGACCTTCTTGCTGTGAGGCGACAGCACTACCTACTGCGCCACTGCCTCGCCTTAATGAATACTTTTACATGAAATATATTCCAAAACAACACATTTTTGTAATAAATCTTTTACCTCTGTTGTGCACTTGTTGTTTAACTACACTTTAGTGTATCCTAGCAAGACCACATTCAGACAGCAGATATTGTATGCTGTTGACGTCCTATCAGTGTTGTTTATCAGGCAGGGTTTGCAGTAATTTCAAGCCATTTCCCACATTTTAGCAACCAGTGTTAGCAGACTCTTAGCAACCAAGCGAACACAACTCTCTTAGTTCACTCGCCTCCTGTTTTAAGAGGTTAAGTGCACTAGAGCTGTCAGTAAATGTGTCACCGCATTAGACTGATGAAATTATTTTGACCGCAGGCACAGTTAAAAATAGATGTTTATATGGAGCCAGAAGGGTGAAAAGGGAAGATTTCACCATTGTTCTGCAATATCATCAAGACTGATATGTCTTTTATTGAGTTGATTGCACACTCAGTGCATTTGTGTTATTAGGCTGGCTTGTGTAGCAAGCCAGACTATTGTTATCCTATTTTTCATCTGAGACTAAAAATGATACTCTATCTCCTCCTAGAGCTTTCGAGCTATGACCACCAAACTCACACCAGACCTCCAAACTGGTCTGACTCAGGTTGCTTTGTCTTTTCCGACTGATCCGACTTTCGGTTTTCCGAAAAACATCCCGGGATCGTCTGAAAAATCCCATTGACTTAACATTGGACCAAACTTTGTGACCTCATAACTCTGCGTCTGACTTTCACACAGACTTCTAACTGGGCTCATTTAACTCAGACTACCTAACTGCTAATAACTGATGAGCTTTTAACTTTCTGGCCACACCATAGCAACCACTTTTGGGACCCTAGAAACTGTCCCATAGACTTCCACTGCAAAAAACGGTCATTGACTTTACATTGGGTCAAACTTTGTCCGCTCATAACTCTACATCAGACTGTCGCACAGACCTCTAACTGGGCTCATTTAACTCAGACTACCAAACTACCAATAACTGATGAGCTTTTAACTTTCTAGCCACACCCCTAACAACCAGATACTGCACCCTAGCAACTGTCCCATAGACTGCCATTATATAGGTTCAAATTGATATCGTCATGCTGTCATACTATGTTCATACTAGCAAAAAGCTTTGAAACATCATCAGTCTAAGCTGTCAATCAACTCCATAGCAACAAAACAGACTAACCTAGCAACTATATAACAGCAGCTATACCTCAGCTGATAGATATCTATCTATCTATCTATCTATCTATCTATCTATCTATCTATCTATCTATCTATCTATCTATCTATCTATCTATCTATCTATCTATCTATCTATCTATCTATCTATCTATCTATCTATCTATCTATCTATCTATCTATCTATCTATCTATCTATCTATCTATCTATCTATCTATCTATTTAAAATTGTTTAAACTAAATAAACTATTACCAACAGGCTTTCACTAGCCAGCCTCAAAAGTTTGTCTCGACGAACTTTTGATAATCTAGTTATTATTTACTATTCAAACTTTATTGTGCAACTTCAGGGTGCACAGTATATTATTTTAGCATTGAAATCGCAATGTGCACATCCTCAACAGTCACATCGCAGGATCTGCGATGTGGAGTTATATTTGACCAATATCCACAGTTAAAAACATTTATGATTTGCATGAGTCATTGTCAAGTTTAATCATAAAGTTACTAAAATGTTCATCATTTGCATGTGTTTTAAGGCCGGTTACTGTCTGAGCATTTCAAGCCAGTTGAATTTTGACTTTACCTGTACACACAAAATTAAATATAATCTTGATTTGCATTATTGTTTGTGTTTCTCCTCAGTGGGAAACTTGTGTCTCCGAAGTGGAAATCTTTCAAAGGTTTGAGGTTGCTGTGGAGGGATAAAATCCGTCTGAATAACGGCATATGGAGGGCCTGGTTCATTCAGTGTGAGTCTTCTGATGTATTTTGTCATCTTTAATTTACTTTAGGTCAAACCACTGCCGCTATTAAAGCAGTAATAAACACAAAATATACCAGAACATTTTTCTAAATATGACAATAATTCAAACTAAGCTGTAAAATTGCTCTAAAAAGTCATTATTCTGCTAAAGTGGGTGTTGATTCAGTTCAGTTCAATAAATATCAGTCATAGATTAATTTCATCCGCTCTGCAGAAGACATACAGTAAGGTTCATTTTTAGACCAAGTTTTATTCTCATCTGATAATAGTTTAAAGTCTGCATGAAATCTAAATTTCCATGTTTATTTTGCTAGTGCACATAAAGCGAACCATTAATCTGTTAAAACTGTTAATCCATTGAATTATTTACATTTTGGTTAATCTTTAATTAAAATCTGTCCATCTCCTTCTGCTCTGGAGCAGCAATCCTTATCCAGTGGCGTAGCGGACGGGCCCGCAGGGCACGCACCGCGGGGGGGGCCCGCGTGATTAGGGGGCCCTGCGTCGTCGCGATTTTCAATAATTGAAAATCCACCGGCAACCGCAATAATCAAACTCTTGGGAACAACTGTGGTCGGAACCAAAGTTTACACATCTGTGTTCTCTGAACACCTCTCAAGGGGTGGACTACTTCATTCTGATTGCTTGCCGCCAATGTTGCCAACTTAGCGACTTTGTCACTAGATTTAGCGACTTTTCAGACCCCCCTAACGACAAATCTAGCGACTTTTTTGTGTGTTATTGGAGATTTTTTTAGACTGTCATTTGTCCATATTGTACCGTCCCTACTCTTCTCAACGAGGTGCGTGTGATGCCGCCGGCCCCTCCCCCCGCCTCACAGCACTGACAGGCGGCCCAGTCAGTCCTCGTACAGCAGCCTCTCCCACCTGCAGCCCGAGAGCAGATCACCCCTCTGCGTACCGACGACAAATGATTTAGCACAAGCAGTGTGAAGGTATTTCCCTTGTACAGTCTAACCGATCTACTTCTCCTTTACTTTAACAACTTAATTGGACCGTTTATTCTTTTCTTGTTCACAATCACAGATATTTTAGTGACAGTTTCTGAACTTGTCTGAGTTTATTACATATGAGAGATTACTGCACATTCACTACACATCTATAATGACTTACTGTATTCAAACAGCAACAAATTTAGTTAAATAAACATGCTTATATAAAGTGTAGTGCAATTATAAATACCCCTTTATTAACCATAGGCTGTTAAACAAACAGAAACGGTAAAACGTGATGACGCCAGTGATATGCAAATTGGCGTATGACGTACCCCCCCCCCCCTCTTCATCAGGGGGCCCCGTCAGCGATCCCTGCAGGGAGGCCTCCGCATTTTGCGCTACGCCACTGTCCTTATCTGATGATGTCATCTTGACTGAAATATGCTTAGCCACACCCCTCCAACTGTTAAGCTGCGATCACATTAGAGTTTAAGCATTCGAAATGCTGTCGTGCTGTGAAAAGGGGCGGGATTAAGCAAGCTTATTAGACATTCAAAAAAGCGAGCGATGGCTCCATGTTTTAAATTTCTGTCCAGAGAGGTCATGTTTTCGCAGGTCAGAGTTCACCAAGCTTGAACTTTGCACCGCAGCAACCTACGAAACTTGACGCATGACCTTGCGTATCTGGTCTGACGCATTTGCGTGCATATGAATGGAAGTCTATGGGAGGAAAAGCCCAGTGTGACCGCAGCTTAAGTTTGCTGAGAAAGATGAGAGGAGGGACCCAAAATTAAATATTCGGTTTCGGTTGGAAATACAAGAAAGAAGTCTGCAGCAACTTCTGCTTCACGAAGACTTTAAATATAATATTTAATGTTACTCATATTTTACAAATGTTACTCTCCCAACTAGTGTTTCTAAAAACTAGTGTTTTAGTAGAACAATGTTTATTTTTGGTTACAAAATGTAAACAGAATTCACAATCCAGTTATATTCATAAAAACCATCCACAATTATCCTAACTTAGTTGCATCAACTGCCTGTAATTTATTTATTCATTCATTCATTCATTCATTCATTCATTCATTCATTCATTCATTTATTCATTTAAAAAGTTACTATTACCATCTACTTTTCATTTAAAGTGGATTTATATGTTTGGCTAAATTATATCTATAGAAAAAAGAAAAAAGAAAAAATTGGTGTAGAAACTCTTTTTAACTCAAAAGCAAAGCATAGAAGGGGCGGCGTGGTGGCTCAGTGGTTAGCACTGTCGCCTCACAGCAATAAGGTTGCTGGTTTGAGTCCCGGCTGGGTCAGTTAGCGTTTGTGGAGTTTGCATGTTCTCCCCATGTTGCCGTGGGTTTCCTCCGGGTGCTCTAGTCCAAACTCATGCGCTGTAGGTGAATTGGATGAGCTAAATTGGTCGTAGTGTATGAGTGTGTGCATGAGTGTGTATGGGTGTTTTCCAGTACTGGTTTGCGTCTGAAGGGCATTCGCTGCATAAAACATATGCTGGAGAAGTTGGTGGTTCATTCCGCTGTGGCGACCCCTGATAAATAAGGGACTAAGTTGAAGGAAAATGAAGTATAGAATTAAATGTAAAAAAAATTTGAAACCGACAAGCTTGAAAGTTATTTTCTCGTAAAACATTCCAAAATTCTTTAAGAAAAAAGAAAACATTTTTTTTCTTGACATGAAGATATTAATATTTTAGAAACACTAAGATCATGCTTTTTTATAAAGCTGCATTGAAACAATATATACTGTCAAAAGCACTATAGAGATGACTTTGACTCTATATACTACTATATATTTTGAGACTCAACAATTACACTAAGTGATATGACATTTTTGTCTGTCCTACCACAGAACTAGTAATTATAGAAATGCAAATGAACTACAAAACTGAGGTATAGAAATGCATAATGAATGACTGAGATGTGATGTGACATTGCTGTAGATGTGGAGAAAAGGAAAAACCCTGTGTGTGGGTTCATCACGCCGCTGGAGGGATCAGAGGCAGATGCACACGGCAAACCTGAAGTGAGTGTTTACATACAAATAAAGCATAGTACAAACATGTCGCTTGTCTTTATTCAGGTTTAAATTTGTATGCATGATGCAACCTGTGGTTCATTATTGGGGTTCAAAAGGGTGCTAGAAATCCTGCAAAACCCTTGAGTTTTAATCTAGTGTTTTCAAGTGCTTAGATTTTGGACAAAGTGCTTGACTATAACAATTTATCTTACTAAACCGGTAATAATGATCAACTATTTAAATAAAATAAAAAATTTTGGTTTTGCAAAATGAATTCTGGTGGCACATGGGCTCAATGGTTAGCACTGTGGCCTCACAGCAAGAAGGTCGCTTATTTGAGTTTTAGCTAGGCCAGCTGGCATTTCTGGAGTTTGCATGTTCTTCTTCAGCTTACTCCTTTATTTATTAGGGGTCACCACAGTGGAATGAACCGCCAACTATTCCAACATATGTTTTTATGCTGCGGATGCCCTTCCATCTGCAACCCAGTACTGAGAAACACCCATACACACTCATTAAAACACACACTCATACACTACGGCCAATTTAGCTTATTCAGATCCCTTATAGTGCATGTGTTTTGACTGTGGGGGAAACCCGAGCACCCGGAGGAAACCCACGCCAACACGGGGAGAACATGCAAACTCCACACACAAATGCCAACTGACCCAGCCTAGATTAAAAACAGTGACCGTCTTGCTGTGAGGTGACAGTGCTAACCACTGAGCCACTGAGCTGCCCTGTTGTTAGATATATATTATTGTAAAGTTTGGATATTTATAAGGCATTTACTATAATATCTGGGAAATATTGCTATGTGTATGTTTTCTGATATTTTGATTTTAATTCAAAACAATTAGATCAATGAGACCTGTTAGTCAATTAATTGTGAACACCAGAAATGACTACTTAAGCTAAGTTAAAGGATCTTAACACTGACTGAAATGCTTGCTTTTTTCTTTTCTCTTATGATTTATGTGGTAAATGATTGTGCGCCAACCTTTTTTGGTACTTGTCACTTTGATATTTGGTCTCAGCACCAAACTTATCTGGTAGAGTTCAGATTTACACTTGATTGACTATAAACACTAAATTTATAGTAAGAAAAGCATTATTTGCAGAGTGGAAACTGCTTGAAAAGTGCTTAAATTTGACTTTAGAAAAGGTTTAACGGATGTACTTATTTATGACATTTACAGGCCATTGTTCTGGAGGGAAGCTACTGGAAGAGACGGATTGAGGTGGTGATAAAAGAGTATCACAAATGGAGGATTTACTATAAGAAAAGAGTGAGTAGCTGATCAAATGCAGTGCGTGAGGTCACTGAGGTGTGCATATTATATGGCCAAAACACACTATTCACTTCTTTAATGTGAAATTGAACTAAATAAATAAAGATTTTATAAATGGTTTTGCAAGAAGTTCCTTCAAATAAAAGTTTTAAAATGTAATATATAGACAACATTATTTCTTATCATTTTTAAAAAATGTTTCCCAAGTAAAAAAGCAGAGCAAGGTCATTTTTCACTGTATTTCTTATGTTCATTTATTGATTCATTCGTTTTCCTTCAACGAAGTCCCTTATTTATCAGGGATCGCCACAGTGGAATGAACCACCAACTAATCTAGCATATGTTTTACGCAGCAGATACCCTTCCAGTCACAACCCAGTACTGGGAAACACACATACACTCTCACACTCATACACTATGGCCAATTTAGTTAATATAATTCACCTGTACCGCATGTGTTTGGACTGTGGGGGAAACCGGAGCTATGCAATGAAAATATATATATTAAAAAAACTGTGATAAATATAAATCCTGTGTAACAACAAAAGAAATGCATAAAATTGCTTTATTTTATTTTTTAAATGAAATGAATAATTAACCAGACATTTAAAAGTACACCAAAGCAGATTAACCCACACAATTTTAATATTTGAAACTGAGAAAACCATTTTTTTTTACTTTAGTTACTTGACTATAGTTACTGCAAGTTGATGTTTAAAAATAAAATCATGCCCATTACCCAGCAGGTGTTTCTGAATATGCCAGAATCCAGAGCAAAAGAAAACAGTGATAAATGCAATGCCTGTATAACAGCATAAGATGTGCATAAAATTGTTGAAATTAAATCAGTATACACTTACCTGCCGCTTTATTAGGTACACTTTACTACTACTGGAAATATTCCTCAGAGATTTTGCTCCATATTGACATGAAAGCATCACACAGTTGCTGCAGATTCGTCGGCTGCAGATCCATGATGCCAATCTCCCGTTCCACCACATCCCAAAGGTGCTCGGTTGGATTGAGAACTGGTGACTGTGGAGGCCATTTGAGTACAGTGAACTCATTGTCACGTTCAAGAAACCAGTCTGAGATGATTCACACTTTATGACATGGTGCGTTATCCTGCTGGAAGTAGCCATCAGAAGATGGGAACACTGTGGTCAAAAGGGATGGACATGATCAGCAACAATACTCAGGTAGGCTGTGGTGTGCCAAGAAAATATCCCCCACACCATTACATCACCACCACCAGCCTAAACTGCTGATACAAGGGAGGATGGATCCATGCTTTCATGTTGTTGATGCCAAATTCTGACCCGAGCATCAGAATGTGTCAGCAGAAATGGAGACTCATCAGAGCAGGCAACGTTTCTCCAATCTTCTATTGTCCAGTTTTGGTGAGTCTGTGTGAATTGTAGCCTCAGTTTCCTGTTCTTAGCTGACAGGAGCGGCACCCGGTGTGGTCTTCTGCTACTGTAGCCCATCTGCCTCAAGGTTGGATGTGTTGTGTGTTCAGAGATGCTCTTCTGCAGAGCTTATGTTGGAACCATTTCTTTCTTTCTTTCTTTTATTAATATTATGTTTGGTTTAAATGGGTTGATTGGATGATATTATTATTATTATTAAGTTTACATTTGATCATTATTGTATCATTATTGTATTCAGGTGTGAGTATTTGCTTTGTATACTATTCATGTTGGAGTATTTGCTTTATTGTTTTAGATTTTGTGAATGAAGACTTTTATTCTGTCGAAATCGGTATTTAAGGCAGCCAGGTAGTAGGTGGGGGAGTAAGGGAAGAGGAAACAATTTTCAGACCGTGAGTTTGTATGTGATGACGGGTGCTACTGATGAGCAATGGAGCTCTTTCACTGATTTGATGGCACAAGATGTGATAAAAGTAAATGATAAGAAAAGGAATCACAACGGACTCACACGTCATTGTTTACCTTTACCGCCATATTGGCTTAAAGCAAAACTTCCGCTACACCTTGGTTGTAATGAGTGTTTTTTTTAAGTTACTGTTGCCTTTCTATCAGCTGGAACCAGTCTGGCCATTCTCCTCAGACCTCTGGCATCAACAAGGCATTTGAACCCACAGAACTCCCACTCACTGGATATTTCCTCTTGTTCAGATCATTCTCTGTAAACCCTAGAGACAATTTGCAGTAATGAGCAGTGGGACAGGTGTACCTAATAAAGTGGCCGGCGAGAGCATTAACACGCATTTAAAATGACACTAAGGAGATTTAGCCAAGCTATGTTGATATGTGAAAACAACAAAGTAAACATGCGCATAACTCAACAAGACTCTCCCCTTTTTTATATTTCCATTATAGTTACTAGACACACCTCTTTCTGCTGATTGGTTATTACCAAACCTTTTGCCAACTCTACCAGCTTAATATACTACTAATTAGCTGTTATTTAATAGTCAGTAAGATAGAGGTTGGGTTTACTGTAGGTTTAGATTAGAGATGCAGAATAAAATCATACTTTATAGCTACTAATGAACAGTTAATATCCTAATAGTAGGCAGGTAATAGCATAATTTATGACCTAAAGTGTTACTGAAAATGCCAAACCCAAAAAACATGCGCATTACACGAGACGTGTTTTTGAAAATACCAGAAACCTGAGCTAGTTTTTTCCCAGTTGCAAAACTCTAGTAGCATTTTCAGGTCAAGAAACCAAAGTTCAGCATTCACAGTATTAACATCTGTGACCCCGGTGACCCTCACAAAACCATATCCTAAAAGCCCCCCATGTATTGAACCAGCATTAAGATAAGATGCTTTTTCTTAGTGTTTGAGGCTCTTTGACTGATCTGTATTGTCCATTAGCATCAAAAGCACTGCTGATTTATTTTATTGTATGTGTTTTTAGCTTCAGAAGAACAAAGATCTGCTCTCCATGCTGCAGAAGGTAAGATCAGACAGCAACTTTCACTCTTTATTAAATATTTAATTGTGCTTATTTGGAGATTTGTGTTGAGCATTAAGACAACGTTAGCACCTGTTAGCTTTAAATGTGGGGAAAACGTTATAAACGTGACTTTTCTGAACGTCTTTTCCATGCATGTGGTCTATAATGCAGCTGTGATCAGTGGTGGAAAGAGTACTGAAAAATCATACTCAAGTGAAACTACCATTCCTTGCACAAAGATGTAGTGAGAGTAAAAGTATCTGCTGTAAATATTACTCAAAGTATGAGTGAAAAGTAGACCTTTCAGAAGTACTCAAGAGTATTGAGTGGTGAGTATTACACTGTAAAAAATCATTTTGCATTTACATGCAGTTTGTGCAGGGATGTGTAAACGTAACATTCTGTAGTGCATTTAGTGATCTTCCTATATTAATTTGTTCCTTCCTTCGTTCCTCTCTTCATTTTTTCGCTCATTCATATTTTTGTTCCTAGATTCATTACTTCATTCATTCCTTCCTTTCTTAGTTTGTTCAGTTCTTCCTTGAATCCTTACTTCATTCATTTGGTCCTTTGTTAGTTCGTTCGTTCATTTATATTTTTGTTCTTTTCTTTATTAGGTCCTTTGTTCTATCCTTCCTTTACTCATTTGTTAATTTCTTCGTTCATTCCTTTGGTCCTTCCTTCATTTCTTCCTTCATTTGCTCGCTCATTCATTCAGTCTTTCGTTCATAATTTTTGTTCGTTCCCTCATTACACTGAAAAAAGTGTTGCATGCAGAACTGTTGCAAACAATTTATTTGTGTTTATTTTAAACAAACAAATTAAGTTTAATAATGTTCAACTTAATTCGTTTGTTTAAATTCAACACAAATAAATTGTTTACAACCCCTTAACGTAAATAAAATTAGTGAATCCAAGGAATCATCTTTGAATAATTTTTTTCTTTGTTCATTCATTTATTCGTTCCTTCCTTCCTTTCTTCTTTTCCTTCCTTAGTTTGTTCAGTCCTTCCTTGAATCCTTCCTTCATTCATTTGGTCCTTCCTTCGTTCGGTTCTTCCATTTTTCATTCCTTCCATTTATTGATTGTTTAAGGCTGTTTGGTGATTTCAGTCATCATACAGTTGACATCTATTTTCTCATCAGTGACATCCAGTCTATTAAAAGTCTGTGTGTCAATGTGTGTATACATTTAGAACATCTTCTTGGACATTTTTAATGCTTCTGAAAGTTTGCTGCATTTATAAAGCACCCATGTGTGGATGTTGTTCAGTATCATGTGATTTACTTTCTGTGCAATTTGATTGGACAGTAATCACAGGACTGATTTTTCTACTTTAGCCAATCCCCTTAGACAAGAAAGTAATAGTGACTGCAGGTTGAAGAAAAGTAGTGGAGTAAAAGTACGGATACAGCTCAAAAAATGTACTCAAGGAAAAGTAAAAGTACACATTTATTTATTTATTATTATTATTATTTTTTATTAGAATTATGCAAAAACCATACAAATACACGAAAACATCAACAAATAACAAATACAAAGCAACAAAACAAAAACAAAACAAAAACAACAACAATATAGTCAGGTACTGGTATGTGCGTGAGTGTGCGTGTGTGTTAGGCTTGCCACTATAGATGGTGTTGACGGTGATACCGGTTTTAAGATGCAACACCGGTGACATCACTTTTCCACCGTAACACCGTCCCCACATTTGTTTTTTTTAAGTATTCGTTTTTTTTTTTAATTAAACATATATTTGAATTAAATAGAAAATATAATTATAAATAATAGACTCAAGACGAGAGCATGCTCTACACTCTCAGAAAAAAAGGTACAAAATTGTACCTTTTAGGGTACAAATGGCCCGTCACTGGGGTGGTACCCTTAAGGGTACAAATTTGTACCTCTATTTAAAGGTACAAAATTGTACCTTCTACATTTGTACCCTTTAAGGGACAATTTTGTACCCCCACCGAAGGTACAAAAATGTACCTTTTTATATTATATAGCATTTTCAGGGTACTGACCCAGGCATTTTGATCCTTTGGTGACTGCATGCACAAATAAATAAATAAAATATTTTGGTTCACAGATGTCCATTTTTATTTATTAATGTAGAAATATTTCATTACAACTCACAACTGAATGTGTTAAGAAATAAAATTACACAGCAAGTATAAAGCAGACATGTAAAACAGTAAAAAGAACAATTTAGATAACAAATAAAAACTGTTCACTCACTGTACAGTATATAATCTACCCTTAATACAAAGACCACAAGAATACTGTTTAAGATTTATGAACACATTACACAGGCTACATCAAGTACTGCACTTTATAAAGTCCAAAGTATTTGTCTTGAGTCAGAATACCCAGTCATAATAAATAATTTGTCATCAACATTTTCTCTGAATTTCAGAATAAAGGCAATGTTTCTCTATAAATTGCTTCAACAGTGCAGAAAACCAAAAACATCAGTAGCCTCTTCCTCAACATCAGTAGATTACTCCTCATCATCCTCAAGTGGAGTTGTAATTTGTTGTAACATAATATGTGTTTATGCTTTTGATAAACATGACATGTAAAGCACTCATATCTGGAAAATGTTCTTTGATAGTCATTAGGACCACAAGTTATTTAAAATTTTGCTTTATGCATGAATGAGAGCAGTGTGCTGGATTAACTTGATGATTGTGATTATCCCAAGAGCATGAAGAGAAACAAAAAACAAGGTTGATCACTCTGGTAACTGGAGTAGATCCAGGCTTGTCACCGTCCACCGTTCATTCAAAACATTCCACTGCAGAAACATCAGGGTGTTCTTCTAATAAGATGGATATGTCAAAAATGTATATTCGTCCACATCATTAGCCCAGCCAATCTCAATCCCATCAACTCTGAAGACTGCCGTGACTCGTCTTGTTAACACAGTTGTCCAGTCGGTGGCCTCCTCCTGTACTTGAACTGTTGGATGTGGTGAAGATGATTCACTGTAAATGACAAAGCAATGATTACATTAATATCAGTCCCTCTATCACTGATGAAGAGAAAATCAACATGCATAGAAAGGAAAATAATTAATATTCACTGATTAAAAAAAAAAGAAAAAAGTATCACAGATTAAAAGACTAATATAAATTTCATTCATTCATTCAATTTCTTTTTGGCTTAGTCCCTTTATTAATCTGGGGTCGCCACAGTGGAATGAACCACCAACTTATCCAGCATATGTTTTATGCAGCAGATGCCCTTCCAGCTGCAACCCAGTATTACGAAACATCCAGACACACTTATTCACACACACATTTATACACTACAGACAAATAAGCTTACCAAATTTAGCTATAGCGCATGTCTTTGGACTTGTGGGGAAACCGGAGCACTTGAAGGAAACCCTCACGAACACTGGAAGAATATGAAAACTCCTCACACAAATGTCAACTGACCCAGCCGAGGCTCGAACCAGCGACCTTCTTGCTGTAAGGTGACAGCACTACCCACTGCGTCATCCTAATACAAAGAATATCAAGCATTATAAAATGCATTTATCACAGCATATACTAAACAGAAAACAACATACGCACCGGAGCACAGCGAAATGTTGAAGTGTCTCGCTTAACAAGGCTGGCAACATGAGAAGTGCTGCTGTAAAATCAATTCCTGGAACATAAGATGTGGCATACAAACAAATATGAAGGAATCCATACAAAGCTAGAAATTAATAATATTAATCAAGTGGAGAAAGTTTAGAAAGAGTACCTTAGAGTCAGGACCAAAGCTTTCTTCAGTTGATCTCTCATCTTTCGATGAATACCTAGAAAATAATTTTAAACACGTGGGTGTACATTTATTGTTGTTTGTAAGTAAAAACCTACAAATTTAAAATAGTATGTAAGCCATTAAAACCATGGTATATAGATAATGAGAGATACTTACATCTTGTAACTGAGTCATGCTTTCATATGACATGCCTTCATTGGTCTGATGCTGTTAGGCTGCATTATGTTGTTCAATCTTGTCCTGAAAGACAATTGGAAACTTCATAAACTTCTGGAAAGCAATAAGATAAAGCAATAACTATTTATTTATTTTGAGATATTAATAAAATAGGTAAAATAGCTCAAGGTAAGTTACCAGTTTCAGAACAGATGAGACAAATTATTACATTAAAGAACAAAGTATAACTTAAAACGTCGATTTATACAACGTGGTATGTTAATAATTCTACATTAACATAAGTATAACGTTAAACGATAGTAAAGCACCAACAATTCTGGACATGAGAGTTTGTGGACACTCCTCAACATTAATATAACTTAAACACTGAAACGAAGATATGTACAAGCATACACACGCCACGTTTGTAACTAGCCACGTTTACATAACAGTCGCTTTGTCAGTGACAAAATTGTGATTTTTCTTCACAAAATGGCGGTGTATATAACCGTCTACAATTACATTTCCTCGGTCAACCGTGGCTAGAAAATGGCCTCAAAATATAAAACATTATCGATAATTACAAATTTCCAGTATTAATAACAAAAGGTTTTATATCAAGGTATATGAAGACTTTAGTCGCGCCAGCTCCGGGCCACACCGCACATTATTCACGGCCCGATTCCGGTGCACGGATACGGCAGCGTCGGCTCGCTTCTGCCGCCGCATCTGGCCCGAGTAACGTAACGATACAGCAGACGGACTCGGGCAGGCGAGAATCTAGCCGCAACTGGCCCAAGTGTATTTTGCTATCTGGGTTGCGATTATATTCCGCCGTGGCAACACTTATTAATAAAGCAGTTAACGTTACGTAAGATATAACAGTTAAGGCGCGAATACGTAACGTAGGCGATAAAGGGAGCTTTTACACCGAGAAAACTAACAGCATATAATACTCACCGTCTATAACGTTATGTCCCTCGGTGACTTCGATATCACATTGTATTAACTTCTTTAATAAGCTGCAGACATCTTAGCAAACTCCATCCTGCAGGCCAACGTAACGTTAACGTTTCACCAGCCAGCCCGGAGCACTTAAAGCGGGGGAAGCCGAGACCCGAGAGTCAGACTAAATCAACAGAACACGGCTTCACATGTAAAAATGAGACTGAAAATATATCTTTAATACATTCTTACCTGAAAAATGTGGACTCCAAAATAGACTTTTCTTTGAAAAGCGTGCGAAGTTCTGTGTTATCAGCCAGCATACTCGACCGACCGCCTCAGTAACAAACACTACTATAACGTCTCAACAAGCCAAATTCTTAAAGAGGCAGCAACATCACCACCTGTATGAAGATGCTATCACTGTGCATGGTTCTTATTCTACATCCTGTATACTATAGGGTCTTAAACAGTTAGCAAAGACCAGTATTTACGTTTTTTATGATTAAAATTACATTCAATTATAAATTAAATTATTAACGATTTTGAGATTTTTTTATTTAAATACATGAAAAAAAATTAATTATTAAAATATTTAATTCAATCAATTTATTTATTTATTATATTTATAAATTATGTATTTTAGTATTAATGTTTAGTATTAATGCATTTAAATTAGTGTTATATAGTGTCTTGATCTTATCATGAGCTGAGGGTGCAATTTTGTTCCTATAGGGAAACAAAATATATAATTGTACCTTTAAAGGTTCCAAATTGGTCCTTTACGGTACAATTTTGTATCCAAATGTGCTATAAAAGGTACAAAAATGTACCTTTTAAACCTAAATCTGGACATTTGTACCTTTATAGCCCATTTGAGTACAAAATTGTACCCTAAGGACCAATATGGGACCTTTAAAGGTACAATTTTATATTTTGTTCCCTCTAGGAACAAAATTGTACCTTCACTGTACCTTTTTTTCTGAGAGTGTATAATTAAAATCTGAACATAGCTACATGTGCGTCATATTTATCATGTGAGGAGAAAAGAGGAGTCGAATTTACAGAAAGAGGATGGTGGAAGATTTATTGTCAAAACGCAATGCAAAAGCGTCTGTTTGGCTATATTTTGGGTTCAAACAAAATGCAAAAGAGAACCTGAAGACGTTAATGAGGCAATCTGCAAACCTTGCCTGACAAAGGTGGCAGCATCTAGAGGAAACATAACTAATTTATACACGCACCTTCAACTCACCTTTATGTTTAACTATGGGTGGGTCGCAGATAGATCAATGGCCATAAATACGCAACGCATACTCTCATTTTAAAAATCACGCGACCATCATGTTTAATAATAAATGTCTTTTTTTTTTTATTAAAACAAGAGTGATTTAGCAATGCCGCGGCTTTATGACCATTGACAATCCAACTGCAGAGAAACAACATCGTGGCAATGTGACCACTTTTTCCAAAGTTCAGCTGTTCTTTTTTCCACTTGATTATGTGTTTAATGTTTAAAAAAATCAATAATGAATAGGCCGACAAGAGCGCATCCTGTGTGTGCGCGCTTGTTTTATAACTGAGGACGCTCTCTTCAGAAGCCGAAAGTTGCTTCGTCTGTCTGGCAATATTTCGGCTTTTCATCGAATGTAAAGTTCATTTAGATGAGCCAATATTAGACATTGCAATAAAGTAACTGAGACGTGCGGAAACTAATCTGATGTCTGATCTCATCTCTCTCTCTCTCTTTCTCCCTCATACATCGAGCCGCAACACAAGTCATGTCGCAAAACTTAGGCTGGTGCAGCTGACAGGTAGAATAGCTGAAGCCTTTGTGAAATCTGTCAAAATACACCACTGAAATGAACAGGCATAAATGTCTTTGAGCCAAAAAAAAAAAAAAGTCACAATCTCACGGCAATTCGTAACTTTTTCATTTAGTGGCTAATTCTTATGAATTCGTACGATCTAATTCGTACAATTTAGTACAATTTGCTTATCCCCCAATGACGCTTGGGGTTAGGGGTGGGGTCAGGTGCCACGCCTCCTTTTAAAAATCGTACCATTTCGTACGACTGAACTCGTACGAATTCCTACGAATTAGCCACTAAACTGGCAAAACGTAAAATACTTACGTTTTCTCGTGAGATCAGGCTGGGATATCTGTAAAAACGCAATTGGAGCCAAAGATATGGAGGAATTGTGTAGCCTATTAATTATATTAATTCTAATAAAATGAAAACCAAAATAAACTATTCATTGCATTTTTCGTTTGATAAAAATATACGTAAACGAAAAAAAATCAAAGGGTGGCTAATTTGTTTTAATATGTTTTAATATTAATGAAAATATGCTTAGCCTATTTAATTAACGGCTATATGTGCCGTCAAAAGACAAGCCATTCAAAACATATTATTTTACTGTGTACTGGGTTATAATGTATATTTTACAATAAAAACTAAACGTAGACAACATTACCTTGAGAGATTTAAAAAATAAAAGTTATTTTTTTAAATGATGTTCCAATTCTTAACATTTAAAATATATATATATTTATAGTTTATATATAAAATGAGTGCTAGCTTGATTAGTTTTGATCATCATGCAAGGATCATATTTCATATTCGGTTTATTCTTCAATAGCTTATAGATTCGTTAATAATGTATTTTATAAACGGATTGTTCATAAGGACTAAGCTGTTAATATATAATACAGGCATTTATGGTTGTTATTTGTATGGTTCCAACTTCCACAGTTTTTTCAAAGTGTAGCATTGTTGTGTTTTATTCGTTATGTTAATAAAAGTTATGTTTTGTTTAATAACAGTGATTTTTTTTTTGTTGTTGTTGTTTCCTTTTCGTCCTTTCAAACAATTGACACCGAATTGGCAACTCCCGCAAAACTGAAAGTGAAAGTATTATACGCACGCATTTATAAGCTATTTAAAAGCAGAAAAAAAGAGGAAAAGAAGAAACGCCCACTCCCACGGTGATACCGGTATTACCGGTGTTGTCACATGTCGATTAACCGGTGGGGAAATTTCCTCATCGTCACAACCCTAGTGTGTGTATGCATGTAAAGGTAACTTGGTGGACAGGTCAAAGTACATACATAAGGAACAATAACAGTCAGTAAATGAAGCAAGTGTCACAGATATAAATACCAGTCAGAGGTAGGGAGTAACAACAATGCTTATTAATGTATGATAGTAAAAAAGAAAGAAAGGACAACAGTAATGATAACTGACAATAATAATAAATCACAAGTGCTACACCAACTACTACTACAGAAAGTTACTTATATTACAACTACTGCTTCTACTACAGCCACAACCACGACTACTACTACTACAATGTCTAGTAATACTGATACTACTACAAAAATGACTCCCACTACAGATACTACTATAGCGTTTGCTACAACTAATAATACAATGTCTACTGCTACTTCTACTACTACTACAATGATCACTTCTACTACATCTACATCAACAACATCTACTACTGATATTACTACACCAACAACGTACACATTTACGTACACAACAAAAAAAGTACACATTTATAAAACGACTTAATAAATTACAATTCCTAAGAAAAACTACTCAATTACAGTAACTTGAGTATTTGTAATTAGTTACTTTACACCACTGGCTGTGATGATAGCAAGTGTAAATCGTTGATTTTTATTTATTTATTTTTTGCACAGAGTAGCATTTACGTTAGTGGGTTAGTCATGTTTTCTCTGCTCAAGTTCATTTCTAATATTAGTCGCCCCTCAGATTTTCGCTTCTCTCCGCTGGCCGAAAAAGGATAAAGAGCAAGCATGGAAGTCAAACGTGAGTAAACGTAAATGCGCGTCTTCATTTGCGTCACAGGGGTGAGAAAAAGACTGCTTTGATTGCCTTTAGTGACTGAAGTGCTAATCTTCCCTTCTGTTGGTCAGAGAGAGACGCACATTCAGCCTTTAACAGCGTTTAATCAAATCTGACCCACATACTGCAGCCGCTGCTTTTAAATGCATTTTATTCATGTTCTGCTTTGTGGGTGCAAGTTTGATTGATGGTGCGAGCCCCCGCTTAAAAATTGCTGATGTGTAAATAAAAGTGCTGATGCTTTCTGATATTACTGTGCCATGGTACTGCAGTGCATTTGAGGCTGAATGACTGCTGTGTTAGGGCTGGACGATATGGCAAAAATTTATATCACGATATATTTCTTAATTTCGGTCGATACGATATAATTCCGATAGCGATATGGACAATATTAAAAACACAGGAATGAAAACTGCCAAGAACGCACACAATAGATGTCTGTACCTACAAATCTCTGCAAACTGAATATGCAAAGTCTATAATACCTCCAGGCTCTTATAACTTTTAGTTTTTTTTAAATACAAACAATACTAAAGATGACTGTTCACTTTTTATTTGTATTAGCCTTTACAAACAAGAAATGTGAAATAAACTGTCAAATAACTAAAACTCTCAGATTCGGCTTATTTATTTATATAAATAATCTATAGACATAGTTCATGGAGGTTAGCTTGACCCACGTGAACAGAAACTTTTATCAGCGTTTTTTTTTTTTTTTTTTTTTTGTATATGCTGAATATTTAACAATCAAAATAATATCAAAACCTTACAATTAGGACATCCACATCGTGAAAAACAAAGAAAAAGATTAATAATTATAATAAAAATCAAAAAGAGTAAAGGCTACATTAATATTTGCAATAGAAAAGAGTTGTTTGAGGATATTCATAGTTCTGGTTGCTTTTCATCTTGAACGTCCTTTAAGGCAGGGATTCCCAAACTTTTTTATTCCGGGACCCACCTAGGCAAGTAATTCAATCTCAAGACCCACCAATATATTTTAATATGGAAAAATGGGTAATAAAAATGTATCCATTCAAAGCAGTCAAAAATATATGGTGTGTGCCTTTTTATATTTTGCGATTTGATATGCACAAAATGAGGCTCGAATTGCTTTTTGTGGGATGCTGGCTGTAACTCTGATCATTTTTTTGTTGAAAAAGATCCTCTTCTTTTTTTCAGAAGAGAATATGATGAACAAGCCCTGTCACATCGCAGTAAATTACACTGCTAGTGTAGTCATAAGAAACTAAATAGCTTTTTGATCGACTACTACAAGCTGGGAAAACGTCAGATAAATATGCCAATGCAGTTAACATTATCGCTGAATAGATTCAATTTTTACGAATTTGCTTGAGGAAGGAATGATGGGGGCAGTTACATTACTATTACTGTTTTCCATAACATCTACGCCCTTCCATAACATTAGCTGACGTTAAATTTAACAGATAGCACTATAGCTATTTATTGATTAGCTATCTGTCAACGTTGGGATGTAAAAAATATGGGATAACATAGCTTCAAATGATAGAAAACATAGCAAACATTAGAAAATATTGACAATAAAATAAAAGGTTTAGCCTATGAAAATCAATGGCCTTTCATGAAATTAAATAAAGCTATAAAATCTACTTCACTTTTAATTGTATTTGCATATTGATTAAAGTTACTATAGTTATTTAGTGAAGAGCAGCAAATGAATCTCTCATTGTGTTTTGTTTGATAACAGAGCTGTTAATGTAAGAATGCACAGATCTATAATGAAGCATTCGACTACTTTAGGAACTGTTTGTGCTCATTTAAGAGAAAATTAGTAGTGTTTAAAATAAAACACGCAGGATGGAGCAAAAAAAAAAAAGAAAAAGAAAAAAAAACGAAAAAAATAAGCACTTTTCTGACGGTCCCTTACTGAGAGCTCCGCTCTGCGCGAGCTCTACCGGCTAAACGCAGATTGCGAGAGCTCAAATGGAGCAGTGCTCGTAATTTCGAGCGAAAAAAAGAAAGAGACAGCTGTGAAACATAAACAGCTTTGTCTTTTTGTAGGAAACACACTTCAGATATTTTTAGGGTAAGAGGTTTTTGAGTTATTGCTGTCAATCGTACTGGTTTTGATTCACCGCAATGCAAATATAGCTGCAGCTATGTGACGTTGCGCGACCCACCTTTGTTCACTGTGCGACCCACTAGTGGGTCGCTTCCCACAGTTTGAAAACCCCTGCTTTAAGGGTTCTATCTGTCTATTTATATTTGTGTATGTAATTACCTAATTAAATTAAAAGGTTTAACATAAAATAGTTCTTATATATTTTATATTGTCTATTTATATAGACTAATTCATTCATTCATTTTCTTTTCAGCTTAGTTCCTTTATTAATCCACGGCGGAATAATCGCCAACTTATCCAGCATGTTTTTACGCAGCGGATGCCCTTCCAGCCACAACCCATCTCTGAGAATATATAGACTAATATTTTATATTATTTTATAAAACATTTTCATTATTTAACAGATTGAATACCTCTATTAATTACATTCTTTCTATTTCATCAGCTTTGCAATAACCAGATTCCTGATAAATGTTTGCGCGAGTGCTATATGCCAGCATGCTGCGAGTTTGTGTGTGTGTGTGAGTGTTAATGTGGGAGTTTATGCACAGATCGAGTTATGTACGGAAAAATTCCGTCACGTCCTCGCCTGTGTGAACAGCCCTTTTTTTTAATTTACCTTTAAAGTCGTTTCGGAAATTTTCCGGATGTTAACTGGTATTACTGTGTGAAAGGGCTTATGGTCTTATAGGCCTTTCTCTGACCTGCGACCAGTCAGGTCCTCACTGAGCACTTTTGTCTTAGCCATAACTGTCCACAAACCAACCACAGAGACATTCTATTTTTCACTTGGTGAGTTAATTAAAGGACCGCATGGTGGCTCAATGGTTAGCACGAGATGTTCTAATGTTATTTAATCCTTCATTTAATCGTCACCATGCCATCAATCGTGCGACTGACACCGCGTTCACCATTGCTAAAGAGCATCCATTCACTGAGATGAAACTAATATTGCAGCTCATGAAAAGACCGTCAATGCTAATAAGATGATGTAGCGTATGCAAATATTAAGTTATATGTTAAAATCATCTGTGCAATATCAGACAGCACCCGTGAGAACAGCGCAGTTATTATTGTTAATTCAGCTCATCTTGTTCACGTCAAGCAGTGCGTGCAGGGCCGGGAGCGCATGCAGATTTCTGTTTGTTTGTTAGTTTTGATTAGAGTTGATTTCGAATGCATTAAATCTGTTAATATAAAACATGTAACTGCTTATCGTTTTGGTGGGTGCGACTAAATTTTGTCTGGTGCACCAACATTTTCGAAGATAGGAGCACCGGTGCTACCAAGAAAAAAAGGTTCATTTCGAGCTCTGTATGTGATATGGGTAAATGGTTTGTTTCAATTCGGCTACCACCAGAAGTATATTTCATTCCTGTGGGAAGCACTGCAATGTAACCTGCTCACCTATTGTTTATCCTCTTAAGGCCCAAGGTGTTTTTTACATGCATTTTTCATTTCTCTTTGCTATTTGGGCTTATTGGAACCTAATTAGTATAAAAATCTGAGTATCATCTTTTCATCTAAGCAAAATCTATTTAACATAGATTTATTTTTTTGCTTGCTTTGACTACTGGAGAGTAAAAACATTTTTTCTTCCATTATGGACAGTTAGACAGTGTTTGGGAGATTTCATATGCTGCAAAACAGTTGCATTATGACACTGTATGTCTGTAACAAAATATAAAACATTCAAAGTATTTTAAATAGCCGCTTAAGAGCTAAAAATGTGCTGTCCACGTACAGTTGAAGTCAGAATTATTAGCCCCCTTTTGATTTTGATTTTATTTGTTAAATATTTCCCAAATGATGTTTAACAGAGCAAGGAAATTTTCACAGTATGTCTGATAATATTTTTTCTTCTGGAGAAAGTCTTATTTGTTTTATTTCGGATACAATAAAAGCAGTTTTTAATTTATTAAACACCATTTTAGGGACAATATTATTAGCCCCTTTAAGCTAATTTTTTTCCCGATAATCTACAGAACAAACCATCATTATACTATAACTTGCCTAGTTACCCTAATCTGCCTAGTTAACCTAATTAACCTAGTTAAGCCTTTAAATGTCACTTTAATATCTAGTCTAATATTATTTACTGTCATCATGGCAAAGATAAAATAAATCAGTTATTAGAGATGAGTTATTAAAACTATTATGCTGAAAAATGTGCTGAAACAATCTTCCCAGAACAGAAATTGGGGGGAAAAAAATAAACAGGAGCGCTAATAATTCAGGGGGGCTAATAATTCTGACTTCAACTGTATGTGGACACTCAGGCGCTAAAAGGTTATGCTTGTAATGTTTGTATTATTTGCTAATCAATAACCACCTCATGTGGAACTCTGAATCTGTGTCTCATTTCAGAGTCTGCTATTGTCCACCGGAGGTCGCATTTAGGTCATGGACACATGCTTAGAGAGCCTAAATGGATGAAATACTCTACTTTCCACCAAGACAATCTGGAATGCTGAAATACAATTGGCTAAACTGGCAGTGGGCGGGTTAAAGGGACCAAAACAAAGACAGACGTTCCAGCTCGTAACACACGTTTTCAAAGCAGAATTTCTGACTTCAGGCGGTTCATTCAGCTGTGGCTAACCTGGGTTAATAAAGGAACTAAGCTGAAAATAAAAATGAATGAATATCTGACTCCTTTTCAGATAAATAATAACGTTCATTTAGAATGTTTCTGAAAAATCTGCAAACATACTATGGTGTTTGTATGCTTTAGAAGAGTCAAAAACCTACATGCAGCACCCTTAAGTGTATTTCTAATCAATCTTGCTCATTTCTATTTGGGTTTACTAGAAAACTTGTTCGATCACAGTAGTGTGTGTGTGTGTGTGTGTGTGTGTGTGTTTGTGCAGTGTGTCAGTGTGCCTTTAGAAGGCTGTGATTTGCTCTCGTCCTCCACACGTGAGTGTGACAGCAGGAACTGGGTCACGAACAAAAGATCCGCTCGCCTTCAATGACACGGAGAAACCTGGGCGAAAAAAACACTGAGAAATGAAAACATAATGGGATTGGGCAGGGGTTCCTGTCTTTTACACATTTGCGTTAAACTGCTGTTGTTAAGACTCCACACGTAAGCACAGCGGCCCACCAACACACACACACATGATTTCTGCTCACAAACACACTCCCGCACCAATACTATAATTTGCCACCTTTGTGCGTAAGAAACAAGACAGCAGAACGTAGGTCGTTTTCAGGAAAGACGTAATCGTTGCTGATTGTGGGTATTCCTATAAATATGCGGCCCACCATGAGTGTCAGTCTTACAGAGGAGAAAATCAGCAACACAGAGAGTCTTCATGGTTTTACAGATGCTGAAGGGATTTTTACAGTTAAATCGTGAGTAGATTATCTGATCTGTGTGTGTGTGTGTGTGTATGTGTGTGTGTGTGCGTGCAGATGCTGTGTAAAACATGTTAACGTGTGTTTGAAGGGATAGTTCACCCAAAAGTTTAAATTCTGTCAGCATTTACTCACCTTTGAGTCTGTTGAACACAAAAGAAGATGTTTTGAAGAATGTTGAAAACCTGTAACTATTGACTTCAATAGTAGAAAAAACAACTACAATAGAAGTCAATGGTTACCAGTTTTCAACCTTATTTAAATCTTCTTTTGTGTTCAACAGAAGAAAGAAACTCATAAAGGTTTGAGTTTTTAGTGAGTAATTTTAGTGAGGGAGGGTGAACTATCCCTTTAAGCATTAAAATCAGCAGCATTTGCTTTCTGAATACATATTTTTATAATATTGTGAGGATGCATAATTGCAAGATCTTCCAAAGGAAACTAATCTGTCATTAAAATGCAAACATCTCAGCTTTGGTTCTGAAGTTTTTCCAGCGGGTGACTTCTAGGCCTGGTTGGCTTTAGATGAAGTTGGCATGAAGTTTACATAGCAGAGAAATGCAGGGCAGGACTTGATTTGAGGGACAGCTTCTTGGAGGGCAGTATAATTGATGTATAATTAGCAGTGTGTGTGTGTGTGTGTGTGTGTGTGTGTGTGTGTGTGTGTGTGTGTATATTGATTTTAAAGTAACAAATTAGATGTTTTGCTGAGTACAACTGTTTTTAACTGACTTATTTTTATATTTGTATTTATTGCACTCATTTGCTCTGTTTGTAAATCTGGCCCCATGTTTATTTTACCACTGTCACTCTTTTAACAACTGTACTGTAAACTGTACTGTATTTTCTTTCTTTCACCATTAATAGTCAACTAGCTGTTTGGATAAATTGATTGTAATCAAGACCAGCCATACTTCATTCATTCATTCATTCATTCATTCATTTCATTCATTTCATTCATTTCATTCATTTCATTAATTCGTTCATGTGCCATTCATTTGTTCACTCATTTATGTGTCATCCATCCATTCATTCATCCATTTGTTAATTCGTTCATGTCATTCATTCATTTATTCATGTCATTCAATCATTCACGAGTCCATTTATTCATTCATTCATTTGTTCTTTCATTTATTCGTTCGTTCGTTCATTCATTTATTCATTCATTCATTCCTTCATTCAGTCATCCATTCATTCATTTGTTCATTCATTCTTGTCTTCATTTATTTATTCATGTGTCGTTCATTCATTCATTCGTTCATTCATTTACTCGTTCATTCATTTGTTCATTCATTTATTCATTCATGTGTCATTCATTTGTTCATTTGTTCATTCGTTTTCATTCATTCATTCATTCATTCATTCATTCATTCATTCATTCATTCATTCATTCATTCATTCATCCATTTGTGGCATTCTTTTATTCCTTTATTTGTTCTTTCATTCATGTGTTATTAATTCATTTATTCATTTGTTATTCATTCATTCATTCATTCATTTGTTCATTCATTGTTTTTTAGTCATTCATTCATTCATTCATTCATTCATTCATTCATTCATTCATTCATTCATTCATGTGCCATTCATTCGTTCATTTGTTCATTCTTTTTATTTGATCATTTCATTCATTCATGTCATCCATTTGTGTCATTCATTCATTCCTTTATTATTCTTTCATTTATGTGTTATTAATTCATTTATTCATTTGTCATACATTCATTTGTTCATTTGTTCATTCATTGTTCATTTGTTCATTCATTCATGTATCATTTATTTGTTCATGTGTCATTCATTTATTAGTCATTCATTCATTCATTCATTTATTCTTTTGTGTCATTCATTCATTCATTTAAATATATTTATTTTACATTGTTAAATGTTTTTTATTTACTTCTTTGCATTTAGCGGCTGATGTTCATCCTTTTCATTTTGACATTAAGATGAATGACCTTGTTCTCTGTCTTGTTTCCTTGCTCAGCATGCAAATGTTAAACCGGAATCTATTTATTTCCTCGCATTATTTTCTTCAGCCTGGCTTTTCTTCAGAAAATAATTCATTTGTATTTGAAAATTTGTTCTGTGCTTGAATAAGCATGTGCAGCGTCTGGTGATTTCAAAAACCATCTAAGCTGCAGTTTCAAGTCATTTTAACTGCAGTCACTGGGAACACTCAGTGATGGTTTTAGATGTTTGCTAATTTACGCATCAGTATTATTGCTGTTTTTAATGTTTGTGATTAAATGCCTAGCATTAAATATGAAGCTTGTTGTATTATTTTATCTTTACTGTTTCTTTACTGTTTTATCTCGACTCATTATCTCATCACCACGAAGTATGGAAGTGTGTCATGTGGCTGTACTGTCACTTTGGGCCCTGGAAATTTACATTTGTTTAATGTTATCATTACTAGTAGTATTGGTCGCTAGTTCGAGTCCCGGCTGGGTCAGTTGAATTGTTGAATTTGGATAAACTAAATTGGCTGTAGTGTATGAGTGTGTATGGGTGTTTCTCAGTACTGGGTTGTGGCTGGAAGGGCATCTGCTGGGTAAAAACATATGCTGGAATAGTTGGCAGTTCGTTGCGCTTTGGCGACTCCTGACAAATATGTAAATGAGCCCAAGGAAAATTAATGAATATTAGTAGTGGGCATCTTGGTGGTGCAGGGGGTAGCTCGATCGCCTCATAGCAAAAAGGTCGCTGGTTCGAGTCCCGGCTGGGTCAGTTGAATAGTGAATTTGGATAAACTAAATTGGCTGTAGTGTATGAGTGTGTACGGGTGTTTCTCAGTACTGGGTTGCGGCTGGAAGGGCATCTGCTGGGTAAAAACATATGCTGGAATAGTTGGCGGTTCGTTCCGGTGTGGCAACTCCTGACAAACATGGAAATAAGCCCAAGGAAAATGAATAAATAGTAGTAGTGGGCATCATGGTGGTGCAGGGGGTAGCATGATCACCTCACAGCAAGAAGGTCGCTGTATCGAGTCCCACCAGGGCAAGTTGGCATTTCTGTGTGGAGTTTGCATGTTCTCCCAGTGTTGGTGTGTATTTCCTCCGGTTTCTCCCAGAGTCCAAACACATGCGCTATGGGTGAATTAAATAAGCTAAATTGGCCGTAGTGAGTGTGTTTGAAAGAGAGTGTATGGGTGTTTCCCAGTGTTGGGTTGCAGCTGGAAGAGCGTCCGCTGGCGACCTCAGATTAATAAAGGGACTAAGCCGAAAATGAATGAATGAATAGTAGTAGTATTTATTTTATTGTAGCAGGGCGGAGTGAAGAAGCCAACACAAGTTTATTCACGAAGTCAAGAAGTGATCAACGTGCCAAAGTGCAGGTAAGTAAGCAGGTGTTTTCGTGTCAAGCGGGATTTCCTTCGTGCAGGGTGCTCCAGTGCAGTGCCAACCATCTTTCAGCTTCCTCTGGCTAATCTGTCGTTTCTGTAGGGTGAAAGAGAGAGAAAGCACAGGTTTCTGGCCAGTGGAGATGTGTCTAACCCTCAGTTGTGGTTATGGCTGTTATATAGGGCGGTAGAGAGACTGGCTGTGGCTGTTGGCAGTCGGCGTGATTACTTCAGGTGTTGTGCATGAGTGCTTCCCAGGATGGCGGTGATGATTTATTGAGTGACCCGCCACACTATGTATGTTTATAGTTTATTTTTAGAGGTGTGAACATATACTGGTCTCACGGTTCGGTTCGGTTATGATTATCATGCCATCGATTCGGTTCAATTTGATATCTCGGTGCATCACGGTGCATTGACGATGCTTTCCATACACAGTGTTATATTTTAAGGGGAGGCTATAACAAGCTGTCTGTATAAACACACACAGGCACACAGCACCACACTGTCTCTCATCCATACACATACACAAACATAGACAGCACCTAACAAACAAACACACACACACACACACACACACACACACACACACACACACTCTTAAGCCCTCGCAATATGCGTTTAGCCGGGAGAGCTCGCGCTGAGTGGAGTAATAAAAAAAAAAAAAAGATAAAAAGAAGCACTTTTCCGACGGTCCCTTACAGAGAGCTCCGGTCCGCGCGAGCTCTCCTGGCTAAACGCATATTGCAAGAGCTTAAAGGGAGCAGTGGTCGTAACGTAGAGCGAAAAAAAGCAACCGGGCTCATTGTGGAAATGTAGCCCCGTGGACGTTTCTGCAGACCGCGAAATTCATCCCGGGAGGTACGTATTCGAGCAGTTTTTGTTTTCGTGAATCCGCGAGAGGCCGCTGTGCCCACTTTTTCGTGTCTCGAACGCCTCTCGGGAGCGCGCGCCGTTCCCGCCCACGCTGTTCTCGCGTAAAAAGCCGCCGGAGGCCACTGTGGAGCGACCGTCCATCCGACTGACTGGCTGAATGACTGAACGATCGACCGGGCGGCCGGCCGATCCAACCGCCCTCCTCTTCCTCCTCCTTCCCTAAACCGAAGCTACGATTTGCAAAAGCCGTCCAGAAAAAAAAAGCAAAAGCACTTGTCCGATTTTAACTGCGTTTTCAGATCTCGCCGCGTTCTCGCCCTTATTTTTTGGATTCTGTTTTTCTTTTTACCTGACTCGCTCCCGGTCGTCCCCGTGGCCGGCTTCTCCTCCTCCGGGCCTCCGCTCCGCCAACGTAACACTGAGAGCTAAGCGGACAAACTGGTTGCATCGGGAAAGCCCTCCACACAGAGGTGAGCCGGCAAGCACGAAGAGGAGGAGCGGCGTCACACCGCCCCATAGCGTTTGCTTGAAAAAAACAAAACGCGGCCATACGTACCTCCGGCCACGTAAATCTCAGTCTCTAGAAACGTCCGCGGGGCTACGTTTCCAGAATGAGCTTGGGTTGAAAAAAAGAGAAAAAGACAGCTGTGAAACATAACCAGCTTTGATTTTTTTTGTAGGAAACACACTTTAGATCTTTTTAGGGTAAGAGGTTTATTACTGAATGTGTCAGGAATATCAAAAACAAAACCAACTTAACCGCGCTTATTTCTGGTGTCCCCATGGATGTACAGTGCCCTTAGCATTTGCCTATACTGCCTACGCCACGGGCCGGCTCCTGGAGTGTTGTAAATACCCGCATTCACCTCCCTCGCGACATAGCGCATAGGAGATAAATGACGTCAGTACATATTAACCGGTTATGATTATTATTGAACCGATACCACATTGTCTGTGTCTGCATCGCGGTGCACCAAAAAAAACTATTAATTTTGACACCCCTATTTATTTTTATAAGTTTCCCTTAGTATTTTTGTGCCATCCACTTTAGACCTTTTGCATTTCGATATGCCATAGTCTCACTGTTTGCATATATGCACTTTATGTCAATTAGTCTTGTCTTAGCTAGTCAGCTTTCTTAGTTAGTTTTTGCTAATGTATGTTATATGTAACACCTTGATCCTGGATTAACGTTGTTCGGCTTCACTGTATATGCTTGAAATGACAATGAAATCCTACTCGACTTGACGTGACTTCTTCACCGATTCCTCAGCTGATGTGTGTGTGTGTTTTTTTTTTTTGCTGTTCTCCACAGAGTCCCATCAGCCGGACAGGTCTGGAGAAATGGAGCAGTCAGATCTATTCAGAGCCTGAAGCGGCATCAGAGGAAGTCCACATGTTTGACTTGGACTGCTTCCTGTCCGACATCTCAGACACGCTGTTCACCATGACCCAGAAACCCAGTGCCTGGAGTGCAGACCGCCAGAACAGTGAGTCCTCAAATCAATCAGATCTCAATCAGTTTACTTCTGGATAGAGGTGCACTCCATTAGTACTGGGAAACACCCATACACTGTCACATTCATACACATACGCTACAGGCCGTTTAGGTCATCCAACTCTCCTATAGCTCATGTGTTTGGACTGTGGGGGAAACCGGAGCACTCGGAGGAAACCCACGCCAACACTTTGAGAACATGCAAACTCCACACAGAAATGCCAACTGACGCAGCTGGGACTCGAACCAGCGACCTTCTTGCTGTGAGGAAACTGTGCTAACCCCTGATCCACCGTGTTGCCCTGTTTTGTTTAAATGGACCAAAATATATTGGCCATATTCACTGAGAAATGGCCAAAAATTCCAAAAGGCTAAGCACTAATTAAGCACTGTACATCTTCCAGTGGTGTACATAACGTCTCCTCACATCAATTTTACTTATTTTTTTGTCAATTCAGGATTTCATCAATGAGGTGGAGAATTTAGTCACATGAGTTTATATTAATATTTCATTCAGGAAACACACCACACCCTAAAACAAGGAACTTTAAAAGAATAAATGCACAATCTCTTCAAAACACACACACACACACACACACACACACGTCTTTATGATATGTTTCTGTCCAGCTTACACCAGTAATGCAGACATGATCCAGCCTGGTCTGACACCACTGCAGCCCAGTCTTGATGACCTGATGGACATACCGGGTAAGTTTAATAAACCTTTATTATATCACTTTATAATAATGTCATTGTGCGGCTTTATAACTCTAGCTTAATGGTTTCATGTGACCTGGTTCTGGTGCCTAAGGTGCACTTGTTTATGAAGAAGTTTAATATGAAAATGGGGTCATACTCTTAAGATGTTTACCAAGCAATTTAATTCAGTTATTATTTAAATTAAATGTAGTCAATAATATGATTAAATAAATAATGCTGCATTAATAATAAAATAATAGTATTACATATAATAATAATAATATTACTAATAATACAAATATAACGAATAATAAAAATATTAATAATATTACTAACAACTCAAATAATAATAATAATAATAATAATAATAATAATAATATTACTAATAATACAAATATAACGAATAATAAAAATATTATTAATATCCTAACAATACAAATAATAATAACAATAGTAATAATAATAATAATAATAATTTTACTAATAATATAAAGAATCATAACAATAATAAAAATACAAATAATAATAACAATATTACTAATAATACAAATAATAATAATAATAATAATAATAATAATAATAATAATCCCAATAATAATATTAATACAAATACAAATAATAATAATAATAATAATACAAATTAAAGAATTATCTAAACATGTATAAATTATTTTGTAACATTAATATTAACTAAAAAAATAAATGAAATTAAAATATATAATTATAAAATAGATAAAAAAATTATACAAACTATATAGACAAAAACAACTAAATTACAATGCAAAACAAAAATATTGACTTAGTATTGTGTCAATACTGAAGTCATTATTTTTAATTACATTTTTTAATTATTAATTTAATCATAATCGAGATAATTTGTGTTTAAATATACATTGAATATTATAATTAAACAATACTGTAAATAATCACTATATGATCTATTAACTATTATTACATTTTTATTTATAATTGGATAATATAAAATAATTAATACATATTTAAATAATAATTTTATATTAATATTATTAAAATACTTTTAAAATTATCATTCATTTTATTAGTAATTTAGAACATGTATATTGCAATAATTCATATTATTGGAAATGCAGAATATGAATAGAAAAATGCCTTAAAATTAAATAATAGAGCAATTTACTTTTTTAAGTGATTTTGACTAGTCTTAATAAGGGAAGTTCAGAAGTTCATTTGCACAAGCTCTAGTGATATTTGCTGTCTGCGCTTCACTTTCAGGGTGTTTATAGTGCAGTGAATGAGTTTAACCTCTAAAGGCATTTCCTCATCTGATACAGGATCATTTAGAGGCTAAAGAGTCAATGATTGAAGACTGGAAGTGTTCATTTATTTCAGGACAACAGCATCCCTCACTCATTCATTTACATTACATTTACATTCAGTCATTTAGCAGATACTTTTGTCCAATGCGACTTACAATTGATGGTGAATAATGCCCACCGCTTTGGGTGTCTGCCATGCTCTTCTCAAGCTTTCCTTTCCTTTCCTTTCCTTTCCTTTCCTTTCCATTTCTTTTCTTTTCCTTTCATTTTGCCGTGCCTTTCCTTTCCTTTTTCCTTTCATTTTGTCTTTTTCTTTCCCCTTTTCCTTTCCTTTTTTTCATTTTCTTTCCTATGTCGTTTTCTTTCCTTTTATTTCCTCTCCTTTCCTTTCCTTTGCCATTTTCTTTAATTTCCTTTCCCTTTCTTTTTCCTTTCATTTTCTTTCCTTTCCCATTCCTTTCCTTTTCCTTTTCTTTCCTTTCCTTTGCCATTTTCATTCCTTTTCCTTTCCTTTCTTTTCCTTTGCCATTTTCTTTCCTTTCATTTTCTTTCCCTCTCTTTTTCCTTTCATTTCTTTTTCTTTCCCCATTACTTTTCTTTTTCTTTCCCCTTTCCTTTCCTTTTTTCCTTTTCTTTCCTATGTCGTTTTCTTTCCTTTTCTTTCCGTTCCTTTCATTTCCTTTCCCTTTCTTTTTCCTTTCATTTCCTTTCCCTATTCCTTTCATTTCCTTTCCCTTTCTTTTTCCTTTCATTTCCTTTCCCTATTCCTTTTCTTTCCTTTCCTTTGCCATTTTCTTTCCTTTCATTTTCTTTCCCTTTTTTTTCCTTTCATTTCTTTTCCCCATTCCTGTTCTTTTCCTTTTCCTTTTTTCCTTTTCCTTTACTTTCCCTTTCATTTTCTTTCATTTCCTTTTCTTTTCCTTTCGTTTCCTTTTCCATTCATTTCTTTTCCCCTTATTTTCCCCATTCCTTTACTTTTCTTTTCCTAACCTTTTCCTTTCCTTTCATTTCCTTTTCTTTAATTTCCTTTCCTTTCATCTCCTTTCCTTTCCCCATTCTTTTCCTTTTATTTCCTTTCATTTCCTATCCTTTCCCCATTCCTTTTCCTTTCATTTCTTTTTCCTTTCATTTCCTTTCCTTTCCCCATTCCTTTCCCTTTCCTTTTCTTTCCCCATTCCTTTTCCTTTCATTTCTTTTCCTTTCCTCTTCCTTTTCCTTTCCTTTTCCTTTCCTTTCCTTTCCTTTCCTTTCCTTTCCTTTTCCTCTCATTTCCTTTCCTTTCCTTTCCGTTCCTTTCCTTTCCTTTCCTTTTCAGTTCTTTTCCTTTCCTTTCCCTTTCTTTCATTTATTTATCTTTCCTTTTTCCTTGCAGTTCCTTTCCCCATTCATTTCCTCTCCATTTCCTTTGCTTTCTATTCCCCTTTCCTTTCATTTCTCCTTCCCTTTGCTTCCCCTTCCTTGTCATTTCATTTTCTTTCCCCTTTCCTTTTTCGTTTTCCCATCCTTTTCCCCTTGCTTTTCTTAAGGTTTACCTTCTTGCGTATGATGTTGTGACCTGCTGTCCCTTGTGGTGGTGGTGGTGGTGGTGCTGAATAGTTTGATATGAATGGTAGAACTGCAAGGAACTCTTTACTTTAGCCTAATCTAGTCCACTCTTGCAAAATCCTAACGTTGTATTTTTTCTGGAGACGCTATTAATATGCCGGGTATTGAATTCACTTTTAAATGATGAGCATATTTCAAACTGACTTTAGATTTTTTCCATATATCTTATTTAAAGACGTTTGTGTGCTGCTGCACATCCTTCTGTGTAATAAGGGAACGTAAATAGGTTGTAGACCTGCCTAATGGTGAATATCACTAACACACTCTTTAAATAACAGAAAAAGCTTCAATAATAACAAAATGTGTAAAAACACCACTGTAAATACTTTAGCGATGCGCTGTATATGCAGCAGTAGCTAACACACACTTTTCATTCAGTCGTGTTTAGAATTAACCATGTGCTCATCGTTTTCAGACATCTTCATGAGTTTCCGTGGGCACCCGACAGAGCCTGTGGGTTTCTCAGACTGCAGCTTCTTCGAGAGTTCATCCAGTGCTGTGTTTTCCTCAAATCCTTCCTCTGCGCTCAACACTCAGATGATACACACCGGAGCTCTGCTAACACAGGTACACACTGATGTATGTGAAAGGGGAAAATTATTTAAATTCATTTAATTTAATATGTTTTTTTTTTATTTCACACACACACAAACACACACATACACACAGAAATAAATACATATACACACAAACACACTCCACATGCACACACACACACACACACTCAAGCTCAAAAACACATACGCCACACACACATACACCCCCCCCCCCCCACACACACACACAAACGCACACTCACACAAACCGAAAACACTCACTAATACACCTCCCACATGCAAACACACATACACACACACACACACACACACACACACACACACACACACACACACACACACACACACAATCACACACACACACTAACCCACATGAAAAGACATACATACAGCCCTCAAACACATAAAAACAAACAAACAATGCACATTCACACACATGCAGAGACATACACCTCCCTCACACACATACACACGCACACACAAACAAAACAAAACCCACACACACGAAAACACACATATATACACCCCTCACACATGAATACACCCCCCCAGCACACAAACGAAAACAAACACACAAATACACACACACACACACACACACACACACACACACACACAAATACACACACAAATACACACACACATACTCCCCACACATATAGGCACAGACACCCACACACATACATACACACAAACACACCACATGCACACACACACACACACACACACAGTCAAGCACAAACACACATACCACACACATAGGCACAGACACACACACACACCACATACACACACGTACACAATACACACAAACACACAAGCACACACAGACACACATACACTCCGAACACATATAGGCACAGACACCCACACACATACATACACACAAACGCACACCACGTGCACACACTCACACACACACTCAAGCACAGACACAAATACACTCCCCACACACATAGGCACAGACACATACACACACACAAATACATACACACAAATGCACACCACGTGCACACACACACACACACACTCAAGCACAAACACACACACACACATATACACACAGACACACACACGCCCCCCTCCCACACAAACACACACACACACTCACACAAACACACACACACACACATACATACACACACATACCACACACACACTCAAGCAAACACAAATACCACACACACACACATACAAACCACACACACATACATACACATAGCACTCACACCCCCCACACACAAGAAAACAAACACACAAATACAAATACACACACATACACCCCCTTACACATATGCATAGACACGTGCACGCATGCATACACCCCACACACACACAAAAACAAACACAGAAATACACACACAAATACACCCCCTTATACAAATGCATAGACACGCACACACACATACACCCCATTACACATATGCATCGACACGCGCATACACACACACACACGCACACACATTAACCATATTTTCAAACAATTTAACCTTTCTCCTCCTCCTCCTCCTCCTCCTTAGCCTCCTCTCTCAGCTGAAAGTTTACCCCAGCCTTCCTCCTCTGTAAACCTCCCCGTACCCACTTACCCACGCCACACCATAAACCCCGACATGACCTTCAACCCCAACACCGAAACCTCCGATCCCAAGTTCAAAGGTCACCCAGAATACATGAGTGATTTCCAGCACCCTCTGCACCTCTCGTCCGGCATGCCTTCATACGGCCAGCAGGGGGCGTTCAGCAACACAGAGATGCCACAGGAAAACCCTTACCCAGCAGCCTGCCTCAGACCACGGTGATTATCCTTTAGCAGTTTTAAATCCGTTTTAACTTTGATGAGATATTTAAAATCAGTGTGGAGTTTGCATGTTCTCCCCGTGTTGGCGTGGGTTTCCTCCGGGTGCTCCGGTTTCTCCCACAGTCCAAACACATGCGCTATTGGGGAATTGATGAACTAAATTGGCCATAGTGTATGAGTGTGAATATGAGTGTGATTTCCCAGTGCTGGGTTGCAGCTGGAAGGGCATCCACTGTGTAAAACATACGCTGGATAAGTTGGCGGTTCATTCCGCTGTGGCGATCCCTGATTAATAAAGAGACTAAGCCGACAAGAAAATGAATGAATGAATGAAAATAACTTTGCCTCAGACACAGATATTCCTCCGGCCAATCACGGACCTGCTCGGCTGCCACGCCCACCGTCATCACCCACAAAGGCTCTACTATAACCGTCCCGCCAGCAGACGCTCAGCTCGGGCACGGATACTCCAGTGTTGGCGAAATATTTCCTCCGTCCTCCTGCATGTCTGTAAACTACCAGCCGATGGCCGCCGCTGGACTCCATCACTGCTTCTCTGTGCCGCAGCAGGTGGGCGGAGCTACAGGCAGAGGGAAGCACAAACAGAAGAGCGGAGGAGCCCCATTGGTTCCCAGAGTGATGACGTCATCTGTAACCCCACCCTCCCAGACCAGCTGCCTGGCCAATCTGCTCTCGTCCAGATCTCAAGAGCGTACGTTTGTATCTTCTGTCAGTTTTTTTCCCCCCGTGTAGTTTCTTATATTTGCCTTTTTATTGATTTATTTAATCATTAGTTTCCTATATGGATGTTTAAAGGAGTGTTTCAGTTGTTGTTGCTATTGTTAACAAAACTACAACTTAAAATGTTTGCTATTTAACTTAATTCTAAATAATTTAAGCTATCGATCCCTTCGGATGGGGTCACTTTTATATTTTCTTTTAGCTTATTTTTCAGTTAAAGGGTCACGAAACACCAAAGCACATTGTAAGGCTTGAAGCTTACGCTGCTGTTCTGAACCAATAATCGGAAACGGAAAGCAGTTGAAGGATGGCGTGTTTAAATCCATTATTTATCTGACTCCATTGTAATTAATCTGACTCCATTAAAGTTGTTATCATCATTGATAAAGAGAAAGAATCTCTACGTCTTAAAGCAGGCAAAGTTGTTTATTAAGTTACATGTTTAAATTTACAGACATTAGAATGAAACAAACTAAGATACTGTATAAAGAAATTAGCTGTAACATATGCACTGCTGAGCAACAAAGACAGTGAAACTGCCTTTGTTAGCATATAGCCCCTTTCACACAGTGATACCGGTAAATATCTGGAAAACTTCCAGAACGACTTTACCGGTATATTCAAAAAAGCGCTGTTCACACAGGCGAGGACGTTACGGAAATTTTCCGGAAAAGAGCATTCACACATCCATTCCAAAATACCGGTAAATTCGGACATCATTCACCACAAATGAGCTTTAAACGGCTGCGCTTGTATTTGTAAACATTTGACTAAATTACAAACTCTGTGGATGATCAGTATTGTGAACAACTTCGATGAAAACATATAGAGAAACACTTTCACATGTCGAGATGTTCATAATATGTGCGTGTGCTGGCGCTCACAGGCTGTTTCACAGGCACACGCAAAGCTTGAAGGTAAACAAACAACGGCTTATCATAAGCATCTCATCGATGATTATTTACACAGTTGACATTAAGAAGAACATATAAACGTGATCTGACTAACTTCTAGCAGCTAAATGTGTCTGGAAAAATATTCAAAGGCTTTTATTCTCACAAACCGCGCGGACGTAAATGCGTCTGACTGTTGTGATTGGCTAAAGCAGACGTCTCACGTCAGCATGTTCTAGACGTGCACGCGCTTATTACGGCAATCTTCCTTCTGCATTCACACAGCGCAGCATTCCTCTTTCTCTTTCCGGAAAATAGCCAGAACGAATTTACCGGTATTTTCAAAAAGGACCTGTTCACACATACAACCTTTCAGGTCTGTATGTGTGAAAGGGGCATATGAGGCTACGCACTGGTGTGCGGGAGATGCAGAGTAAAAGCCATTCTCCCATATCAACAGTTACCTTTCCCTATTCTACCCTGAGCAAAGCATTGTCAAACATGAGTGAAAACCAACCCCCAAAACCAGCTGGACATGAGAGCAAAGTTGAAGAGATAAACTGGGTGGTAAGCACATTAACATACTCTCCTCAGGCCTTGACCCAACAATAGTAAATACATTGTAGATTGAAATATAATCAATCAATGTTGATTTCATCACTACAACACTGAAGTCATAAACTGTTAAATGACACCAAACATGACAAAGTTATCTGAAGGAAGAACACGAGCAGATGAATTGTGTATGGTGAAGAGCACATGGTTACTGTAAGCAAATGGCAGAGATGTGTATCGGAGCTGTGAGGAACTCTTCCTCACCAGGAGGACCCATCCCATGCTTGGAATGTCTCAGTAGTCCTTCATTAGCATAGAAGGAAAAGTATATAATATTTTCTCAGCTTACAACATGTTTTGAGCTGTTGACAGTCGTATATGTGTCCCACACTGCGCTATTAGGACACATATATCTCACTAAAAGGTGAAAATTGGTTGTTTTTGCGTTATTTCGAGCAAATTCGTACTTCCGGTTTGAAACGAATTTTTGAAGCTGCGTCACGACCATGAGATTTTAGCGTGTGTTCCAGCGTGTAGACTGGACGTCTGTACCTGCGAGTCCCGTATTACGTCTCTGAGCGTGCTGCATTCATTCATGAGTATGGCTTGGTTCAAACCAATCAGCGCGCTCCATTATGAATGCGCTGCAACTTCATTAATATGCATGCTAGCTTTCTTAGACTGTACCTGAAACAGTGTTCAGATGGCAGAAATACAACACGTGTCGTGTTGCCAAAAGCTATGGGAAAATAAGAATTGTTTGGAGATACAGGTCGCCAGTGTTGCTTTCATAATGTGAAGGTTTTGTTTTTATTTTTTCTCTATGAGAGTTATTTTTGGCCTTATTGCCTTTATTAGATAGGACAGTATTGAGACAGGAAGCAAAATGGGAGAGAGAGAGAGGGGAAGGGTAGGGAAATGTCCTCGAGTCAGGATTCGAACTCGCGACGCCCTGACGTGTTAATGTACTATATGTCAGCACGCTAACCACTAGGCTACTGCACCGACGTTTCATTTCCTCTCTATGAGAGCGCTGCTGGACTCACGTGTGGATCAGTGCTTGTGACGCGCGGCAGAAAAGCTTTTGTTTGGAACATTTTTTACTCGAGAGCATTTCTCATCAATGGTGAGATCCGGATTTGCTGCTCGTCTCCTTTAAAAAAAGACGCAGCTCCAGTATGTGCTGATTGTCTCTACAGATTTGGTAAGTGTGTGCGATCAGCGCCCTTTCTTTGTTCATTCAGATGGCAAAGTTATAGTTGGTATGGTCAGCAGTACTCTTTCAGTGTTTACAGACAGACCTTAGTCAAAATGATTTCTAAGTTACTTAGTTTACAGGACGTTAATATCACTACAATATTGAAAGATCCGCTGTAAATGCTGCGCTCTGTGTGTAAACATGTGAACACTGTAAGCAAACTTTTGCCGAGAGTCGTGTTTAATTATCGCCGCATTTTGTGACAGGATAGTCTACACACACACGGCTTTCTGACCTACTGAGTGCATCTGAGTTACAGAGAAATGCAGAGGCTTTTTTCTCTTATACAACGTGCGGTATCAAACATCCCACCGTCATTAAACACACTCTTTCTCCCCTGCGTCTGTGTGTTTGTTTTTTCTTGGTCAGCAGCGCGTGCCCTAATGGCAACTCCCATTTTTATTCAAACCCTGCCCAGTTTTCCCTCCCCCGACACGCCCACCCAAACAGAGCCAGACACACCCACTTTCCTGACTTTTTCCAAACTAGAGGTGTGAAAACATCCTGCTGAAACGGGGGGTTTTATAGCCCTTTAAATATATAAATAGCTAGTTTTAATAATAGCAGCACGTATGGCATACTATCAAAATAAATAGTTTGAAATAACTTTAAATTATTATAGTTAAATCAAGTTACAATAGGCAAGGCAAGTTTATTTACAGTATATAGCACGCTTCATACACAGTGGCAATTCAAAGTGCTTTACATAAACAGCAATAAAAGAGACAAGTATAAGAGAATAAAAACCACAAAGGATTAAAAACATGTTAAAATGTGTTAAACAGGTTATAAAAGAATGAAAAAGAAAAGAAAATAGTGTGATCTGTGGGCCGCAGCACAGTGCTCCTTCAGTAAAGGCACAGCTAAACAGACGCGTTTTCACTCTTGATTTAAATGTGCCTAATGTTGGAGCACATCTGATCATTTCTAGAAGCAGGGGGCGCTGTTAGTAGCTCAAGGCAGATTCACCCTGCTTTGACTGAACTCTTGGAATTTCTAGTTTCTTTAATCCTTAAGATCTGAGGGATCTGTTGGGTTTGTATTTAGTGAGCATATCTGTAATGTATTGAGCTCCAAGGCCATTTAGTGATTCATAGACAAGTAATAATACTTTAAACTCTATTCTGAATGTAAGTGTAAAGCATATCTGTCAACATTGGGATGTGAAATAAGGGATATGCCCAGCATAATAAGAGACCCCCCCCCCCCCACCATCTTAAAAAAATACCCAAATTACTAATTATGTTCATTTGGACCTGATTCATTGTAAATAAACAGTTAAATGGTCAGTAATATGTTTTGAAATTATTATTAACAAAAGAAAAATAAATATATACATTAGCAGCAAATACATTAGCAAACAGTCCAGCTTATTAAAATTAATAGCTATTGTAATGAGAGCCGAAGACGTCTGCAGTCGGTATTAAAGCAGTGTGTGGTGTATGGTAAAAGTTAAGTTTTCCATTTTTGGACTCGAATTCGGCATCCTACCGCAAAACACGACATCTTTCCCATTGTAGCCTGTCTGTTTTTTTGCCACCCGGGATCCGTGTGACGTAGGTTGGTAATTGGTCTATAGGATGGGCGACGGCACCTGTATTCAAAAGGAAATGGAATCGCGCCATTTTTAATATTTATTTCTAAGTGTTTTCATTCCTAAACAAAGCGAAAGCACAGAACACTCACGTAAGGGGCGACCCCTGGTGGTTCGGTGGTATCGGTATAGGGAGGCTCGACTGTTAAATTACTGAAAATATGGGAGAAATCCGGGAAAATACCTTTACGGGATGATAGTGGGAAAGAACAGTAGAATACGGGAGAATCCCGGGAAAAACGGGAGGGTTGACTGGTATGGTGTAAAGTGTCCAGTGTAAAGACCTGAGGACAGTTGTGATGTGCTCTGGTTTTCTGGTTCAGTTCAGAATCTTGGCCGCAGTGTTCTGGATGAGCTGCAATGCTAACATGTTTTAATGCTAGATTTATATGTTATGTTTAGCTACTGTTATTAAAAAGAATTGAATAGTTCAATAATGATGAATAAAAACATCTAGTTGAAAAAAAATACAGTATAAGCAATACATGAACTCAAAACTGTTGCTACTGTATGGCAACTGATTGACGTAAACTAAGTGTGTTGATATACATAAATGAAAATGTCTTGTCTTAGTCCAGGGGTCAGCAACCCGCGGCTCTAGAGCCGCATGCAGCTCTTTAGCGCTGCCCTTGTGGCTCCCTGAAGTTTTTTCATAAATGTTCAAAAAGATGGGGAAGGTTAGTATATATTTTTGTTTTAAAATGATTTCTATTGGAGGACAAACATTTTTAACGTTTTCAAATGCTGTCAAAGTGTGTAGAATTAATATTTAATTTCAACATTTCTGTCAACGAAGATTTGCGTCATAGCCTGCGACACAGGTTTCTATCAGCAGGGCGGGATGCCGGGCAGGTGGCTGTTGTAAACAAACCGGGACATAATAAAGCATGGAAAACCGTTCACAGATATGGTGACTACATGAAGGAGTCATTCATCAACATATTAGAACACCTATTTGCAGACTTCAAAAACAAAACCAAGATAATTCAAAAAATTAAAGATATACCTCTCTCCGCTAAGACAGTGAAGGAAAGGGCTATTAAAATGGCAGGTAACATCACCAATCAGCAAACCAAGGACATTAATTCAGTGCCAGCATACTCAATTGCCTATGATGTGAGCGATATTCAATGCGCTTTTATGCAGGTATGTGAACTCTGATGGGCCGCAAGAAGAAATGATCAAATTAATATCACTGAAAGACAAGAGGCTGTGCTGAAGTGTTTAAATGACAACGAAATTAACACCAACCACCTGATTTCAGTGGCTATTTAGTCATGAAGGCTCATTATCTATTTGTAGCCAACTTAGTCATTTTTATAGTAGGCTAATATAGCTACTATAGATACATACAGCATGTGTTTCCTTCATTATAAGGCTTATATAAGGCTTTACATTTTTTGCGGCTCCAAACATATTTGTTTTTTGTTTTTTTTTGGTCCAAAATGGCACTTTCAACATTGGGTTGCCGACCCCTGTCTTAGTCCTATCAAAATAGCAAACACTACATCTCTATATTTAGGCTAAAAGACTTTATTTATTTAAGACTTATTTGTACTGAATGTTTGTGCATTCATTTTAGTTGTCTTTTATTTCTCCAATTCTATTTTCCAAAATGAATCCTCTTTGCACTTAAAAAGTTTGCAATAAACAGGTAAACAAATTTTAAATGTAAGTTGAGGTGATCGCAAGTTCACAACTGTGAGGTGATGTGCTCTACCGGCATCTATATTATTTTGCTGTTTTTCATTTGCGCAAGTTTAAGATTTGAGATTATAACATTGCCATGATAGTCAAAGAAATCAAAACATTATTTTCACCCCAACGCAATTTAATCGGGCACTGAAGGCTAATAACTTAATTCTTATATTTGCTTTTTGAAGCCTATGACTTCTCACCATGTATCTTTTCTACAGCATACAGTATAGTGTAAGAGCATGTCTATTACCAGAAAAACTAAATTAAAATTATATTTTAATTGATTACATCACATCACATACAGGAAGCTACGCCTACAGAACAGTCTGTTTAGCATTGTGAAAAGGCAAAGCTGAATATCTGTGGTTAAAGTGCCACCCAGCGGTCAAATGCTGCTGCGCATCAATTACCGCCGTCGCCGTGGTATGAATGAGTAGGAGGAGGCTGCAGACTTGGATCCAGACAGATCTGCGGCCCAAGCAGTTTTACGGCCCAAGCAGTTTTACGCCCCTGTTGTGTCCAGTAGAGGGAGGCAGTACAGTGTTATTTTGAGCCTCCAGAACTTTATCTCACCCTACCAAACGCGACGCGATGAAGAGGTATCTATGTTAAATACGTGTTTAAAACATGAAACTTAAACCTTTTTTTTAATTAGATTAAGATCGATATGAGTGTATGTCAACACAAACAAATTGGTGTAATATAATAGCAATGTGTTAGTTTGACTCAATTTTAGGTAACTATGTGCAGGCATGCTACATGTTCTACCTCAACAAAAGAGTAAAATAACATTAACCTACATAAGAAAGTGTGTTATGTAGGCTAACTTTCTTTTACCTTTTTGTCTCAGCAAGGGAGTAATTATTACATATTTAATAATTTTTTATTATTAGATATATATTTTCTCATAGATTAGACAATACACTTGCATGGTCTGGGTTGTTAGCCAAATCTACACTACAACTACACAACATTATTCCTCCAAATTTGACTTTCTTAATTATTGAAATAAATCTAAACAGATTTGAAAATTTAATTGATTTTATTTTAAATTTTAAAATTGCATTACTTTCAATTACAATCAATGTAATGCTATCCTGTTCTAATTTGAACAATTAAACTATCATATATCCATAAATGCATATAGAAACTCCCAAATTAAAAATGGTCTACTTATTTTTGTTCATATAGCTATACAGTACATTTTATATATTACTAATGAAGTTTGCATTGCACATGCAATCATATTGTTTATCCCTTATTGTTTCATAATATTTATTGTAACAATACCTCTGCATTCTTATCAAAGCACATCATTACTCCAAATTACACTGTATTGTTTGGTTATAATTTTGTTATTTTCAAAATGCAAATTTATATATAAACAATACAACAAATGCATATCTCTATATGAAAACGTATAGCTTGGCTACAATTAACCATTACAGTATCCAACAACTTGTGTTTTTAACTTTTCTAATTAAATTAATCTAAATTAATTTGCAATTGGGCTTTTGCATATCTGGAATTATTTGTTGAGTGTATCAATTCTGCATATTACATAGTGAGTTTATAACTCACTTTATGATACATTAATCTAGCGTTCATATTTAGCGTAATCTAATTAATAATATACATTCATGAACAGGACATTTAATAATCTGGGAGCGTTGACTTTAAATGTATTATGTGGTCATGTATCCTTCATGCCCCCTACTGGACGCATTAGGAACAACAGGGGCGTAAAGCTGTGGGGCGTAAAACTGCCTAGGCCGTAAATCTTGCCTGGATCCAAGTCTGCAGACGCCCCATATAGGTATGAATGGCGGCAAAAGGAACACATTGAAGTAGTAACATCTGTATGAAAGCAACGACCTAAACTAAATGAAAATATAAAAACAAGACATAGTTAAAATGTTTTTGAAGTGGTATATAAATAATAGTACCACAACACTGTTTTATTAAAAATGTTTGTTGCGGCACGGTCACATTTTTTTCAGGTGTCCTGTGCTTAGACTTCCTTTGTAAATTTATTTATGTAAATACTCCTTTGTTTCAGTTTTTATAAACTGAAGCTGCGTCCCAAACGGCACACTATGCACTCATGCACTATGTACTTATGCACACTCAACAGGATAGTACATGTATGTAGTGTTGTCCCAAATGGTACACTTATGTTTTTTTACTAAGCGGAAATTCAAACCGTTTCCCTGATGACGTTTGACGGTCGCCAAATCAGTGAAATAAACGACCGAATTATCAAATAATACCTGCCATGAGTATAACCGCATTCACCATCGGGAGGTGCTATAATCACTCTCGTAGGAGGATTTTGCTTTCACTATCCAAAATAAATAAAGTTATCTAACATGTGTGTCCGATAGCTCCGCCCCTTCCGCTACGTAAGCAAACCTGCGGTCGTTGAGTGCGTGAAGTGTCCATCATTACACACTTCATTTTACCAGCTGAATGAGTGCATCATCCGGGTAATTAAAGTACACTTTAATTATTTCTAGAGTTTTCAGTGTGAACACACTACTTACACTATTTATACTACAAAATGGCGCAGAATAGTGCATAAGTATGCGATTTGGGACGCAGCTTGAGTCACATGTCTAAATAGTTTTCTCTAATTAACAACAAAAAGATGAATGTGTATCTTTTTTTTTTCCTCCAGGAAAACCATCATTGAGTTTTGATGCTCCTGCAACCGTGTCAAAGGGACAAAGATCCACATCACCCATCTCTCCGGTACAAAGACATGCATTTAAATAATAGCTGATAATCCACAGGGGTTGTGCGATATGTCATATACATTTATACAACAGTTCTGTCTGGTTCTCGAATCTGATTGGCTGATAACCATGCAATATCAGAACTCCTACAGCCTCTTCACCCTTGTGTATTACTCCACCCGCATAGAGTGACAGCAGATCAATAAACTCACTACAGTTTGACAAATATTGCAGCTGTTGGACAACACAATGTACTTTTGAGGCTTTTTTAGTGGAGAATATTGCTGTTTAGATTGCAACTATGCAGTTTATTTATAAGGAGAGTGCCTGTTTTAAATATGTATCATTTCTGAGAGAGAGCGCGTTGGCGGTCATCAGCCTGCCATTGAGCAAAGCAAAGGCTGTTGAGGCTGTCCATCCACAAGACGGTGACGGAGACCGCATAAAAAGCCTTAGAGAAGGAATAATTATTTCAAACTAAAGCTGATCAAACCATTATAAAATTAGTAAATGACTTTCTAAGTCAATTTCTCTCTTCTGTAGTGCTGTGTTTATACCATAGTAATTGTAGTGTATTGACATGGTAACTGTAGTGTACTTTTAAATATCAGGAATGTATTTATTTTGTGTTGGTCCACTCATTGTATAACCCTGAGTTACTTTTCGGTTGGTCATCTGTTTCTAATGAGTCTCCTGTTTTCGTTACTGCAGACAAGTTCAGTAAAAAGAAATAATTTTTTATGCATACGCAGGGTTGATGCATGAGGCCCCTGGTGTTTTTGTCGCAGCTCACATCTGAAATGTCTTCAAATTCGAGTCGTTCATTCACGTAACAGACACAGTCCCATATGCGTACATCACTTGACAGCATCTAAAGAGATGAATGATTCAAACCGAGGACTCGAGAGATGAATGAATCAAATCTTTTTCTGTCTCTGACTGCATATGATTGGCTACTGTCTTTCTCGTGATAAATGAACGACTCAAACTGAGGACTCGAGAGATGAACGAATCAAATCTTTTTCCGGCTCTGACTGCATATGATTGGCTACTGTCTTTCACGTGATGAAAGAACGACTATAATCAAAGACTCGAGAGATGAACGAATCAAATCTTTTTCTGTCTCTGACTGCATATGATTGGCCTCTGTCTTTCATGTGATAAACGAACGACTCAAATCGAAGACTCGAGAGATGAACGAATCAAATCTTTTTCCGGCTCTGACTGCATATGATTGGCTTCTGTCTTTCACGTGATGAACGAACGACTCAAATCAAAGACTCGAGACTTAAACAAATCAAATCTTTTTCTGTCTCTGACTGCATATGATTGGCTACTGTCTTTCTCGTGATGAACGAACGACTCACATTTAAGACTCAAGAGATGAACGAATCAAATCTTTTTCCGGCTCTGACTGCATATGATTTGCTGCTGTCTTTCATGTGATGAACGAACAACTCAAACTCTATAAAGGACTCTTAAAAGTAACTTATCTTCTCCTCCACCTGTACAAATGTGCGCATGCGTGAATGAACGAATCACTCCTTGAAAGGACTCATCAATCTCGAGTCATATAAACGATTAATTTAAAATGAATGACCCATCACTATATATATATATATATATATATATATATATATATATATATATATATATATATATATATATATATATATATATGCTGGGAAAGTTGATGGTTCATTCCCACCGAAAGGGACTAAGCTGAAGCAAAATGAATGAAACCCTATTGGAAAAAGTGACTCTTTGTTTTCTTCCACAGCAGCCGAAGAGCAGCAGTCGGGAAGGATCACAGATTTCCCACAGTCTCCCCTGGGTCTCTGGTGTAATCCCACCGCTGTCCCCGTTACACTGCCAGACACCACTGTCAGGCCACGGTCACAGCGTTTCCTCGCAGAGCAGCACCATCTCTTCTCTTTTAACACAACAAACAGCGCTTCTCGTCCCCAAAACTGAGAAACTCTCCCCGGTGCAAATGCACACCAGCGACAGGAGCAGTTTAACTGGTGTGTTGGTTCATCTCATCGCACCTTGGAAACAAATAAATCAAGCACTCATGCAAGATAAATCTCAGAATTCAGAGAAATTAAAGAGGTGTACAGTAAACTGGGAATTCAGAGAAGTAATAGTCAAATTTGCAAGATCGCAATTTATAATTATTCAAAATGTAATCATTATTATGCAGTTTTGATGTTTATTTCTTTAAATTATTTTAATTTTAATTAAAAAAATTGTATTTACAAACTGCAAAATGTAAACTCCAATTTAAAAGAATTAACTGTTAAAATTGCAAGATGTGAACTCAGAATTTAAAAGAAATAACGTTAAAGTTGCTCAGACTTCTGAATTTCTATCGCTCAATTTTGATGTTTATTTCATGAAATTCACGCAATTTTAATTGCAAAAATTGTATTTACAACATTGCAAAATCTAAAGTCCAATTTAAAAGAAATAATATTTAAATTGTAAGATGTAAACTCAGAACTTGAAAAAATAAGAGTTAAACTGTGAGATGTAAAATCAGAATTTACAGAAATAAACATTAAGGGCTCTATTTTGACGGTCCATGTGCAGAGCGCAAAACACAGGGCGCAAACGCTTTCAGGGCGTGTCAGAATCCACTTTTGCTAATTTAAGGACGGAGAAATCCGCTCTGTGCCGTGGCGCATGGTCTAAAAGTGTTGAGCTTATTCTCTTAAAGGGCCATGACACCCCCCACTTTCGGTTAAAGTCTACTTCAGAATTTTTTCAAAAGATGCATGATTAATGGGTGTGGAGCTCCGCGAGTAAAGGGCAGGAGTGGGCGTGGCCAGCAGGGGAGAAGGGGAGCGAATAACTGTTGTAGTCAGTTAGCTCACAAAATGAGACAAACTGTGAGGAGACGCATGAGTTTATAGTTCACAAAGTTAAAATGCAAAGAAATGAACAGTAATTTAATGCCCTGCTACATTTGTTATTCGTCATTTCATATACATATAACCATAATTTATATCATTATAAAGATAAGTGTGTTCATGTAAACCCTATAAATGAGGACTTCTCCCTCAATCCCCGTATCAGCAGACTCATTGCAGCAGGTCTCCTGACCTGTCTATTTTAACCATTAGCCCTGCTGGTAATATAGAGGATTTAGGCAAACACAGCAGCACTGTGATGTGTCTGAATGTGAACGAACTCCTGATAAAATACAGCGTCCGCCATTCTCTAATTCTCGTGCTGCTCTCCCGACAAAAATGCTAGCAGCACACACACAGCTTTGCTGTATGATCGGCCCTGACAAGATCGCGGGGGAAAACATGCAACAAACCCCGTGGATCATGGAAACAAACGCATATGAGCCTTCATGAACGGCTAAATACTGTGCCGTAGTTTCCGTGTCTCTCAGCTCAGGCTTGACACTGGCAGGTCTGGCAGGTCTCATGAATAATTAAGCAGCCAGCTCTTCTCATAGGATAAGAAAACTCCGCTATGAATAATGATGAGAAACCGACGCGTCATCATTGCACTTGCAGTTCTGCGCTACGTCGCCGATTTTGATCCGCCCCAAAAATCATTTTAAACCCGGAAGCTGAAATTAGCTGACAAAAGCTCAACATTATCCAGTTTTCCCCACAATTAAAGCTGACAGGTGCTAACATTGTCTTAACTGATGCTCAACACACACACATCTGTTAATATAAAAAAAAAGTTCTCCGGGGTGTCCTGAACCTTTAATGAGTTATAGGTGTGTTTTGAGAATACCAATCAGAGTCTCATCTCCCATTGCCTTTAAGAGCCAGCTGCGTCGCGCCATAATCGCATTTGCTATTTACATGACGTAAAGTAAGTGGAGAAACTGAGCATTTCACTAGCAAGAAAACAGTTAAACAGAGCATCTACTGTGCGAGAATGATAAATTATAGAGATAAATTATCTACTTTCACTTTCGCTCTCGTGGATAGGGAAACCTTGTACGCACAGACATCAATTAGCCTATAAATAATTAATTTAGTTTGTTTAGCGCACATTTGTTTCAAAACTATTTCTAAATTCAGTTCTAATTTCCAGCAAACTAATAAATGAATAATAATAATGAAATGTGTTCAAAAACCTGAGTTACATCCTAATACACATGCTAGTACACATATCTAAGCTTGTTTTTAATAAAACAAACATAAATATGCATATAATAAATAATACTGCCAATAATGATTATACCAAGCCAAATTGAATGAACTGAAAATGCCTTCCGAGATGAAGAAGACATAAAAGTATATAATTTGAAAATAAGAAAATAAGAAAATAATTTGAAATTAAGAAAATAAGAAAACAATTTGTTTTGTAATTTTTTAATCCTTTATATATATATATATATATATATATATATATATTTAGCACGTCACTCCGCTACTCATCCATTTGCACTGGCTGCCAGTTGCTGCTTGCATCAAATTCAAAGCTCTGATGTTTGCTTACAAAGCGACTTCACTTTCCCGAACTCTCACATTCAATCTGCCCAGTTGGTGGAATGAACTCCCTAACTGCATCAGAATGGTAGAGTCACTCGCTGTCTTCAAGAAACCACTAAAAACTCAACTATTTAGTCTCCACTTCACTTCCTAATCTGCAATTGCCTCTCTGGCTCCTCCACTAACTACCAAAAAAAATTTACTAATGTTGCTTCTGAGACTTTACAGACCTGAAACTTGCCTACAGCACTTATTCATTGTTGCTCTTATAGTTGCGTAAATTGCTTCCTTTTCCTCATTTGTAAGTCGCTTACTTAATATTTTAATTATTTTTCATTTGTAAAGATATTTGCGTATTGCTCTACATCTTAAGCAGTGTGTAAGCAAGGCACACAATTTACGCACTCTGCGTTGGACAATAGACCGGCTTTGTTCTGGTCTAAAGAACAGACTCTTATAGTATCTCAAAATAGCAACGCGCCAAAACACGCCTGCTTTTTTAGATCAGAACGCCTATGGGCGCACATATGAGTGCAAATGCATTTGCTATTTAGACCCTCTGACCCTTGCGCCAAGCTGGAACTAGCAAACAACTATTGCATCGCGCCTTGCACTACATTGCGCCGGGTGTATGATAGGGCCCTAAGGGTCTTATCATACACCAGGCGCAATAAGACGCTAGACGTGTTTGGCGCGCTATTTTCAGAGCAGCACAACCCTAATTTACAAATTTTACATTTTGCGGGATCGAATCTGTATCAGTCAATACTCAGAATTTTGTTAACAGCATCGGATCAGTTCCGAAAAAATGATATCAGTGCATCCCTAAAAAATGTTTTCATCCAGAAATGAGCATCAACACAAATGTGTTTTATATTTGCAGTTAGTTTTCCAGGAAGCATGGGTCAGACATCACCTACCAGTGCAGCCGAGAAAAGCCCAGAGTCAAAGTTGGAGTCCTCACGAGTAAGTTTCTGCTTAAAACATTTTATAAGCACACAGTTTGAGTTGTGTCTCTTACACATCTCTATGATCTTGCAGACAGACACACGACGGATCACACACATCTCTGCCGAACAGAAGAGACGGTTCAACATCAAGCTGGGGTTTGATACGTTACACAGTCTGGTGACGACTCTGAGCTCACAGCCCAGTATAAAGGTAAAGTACACTGCCTTCAGTCACTACAATACCTGACAAAAGTCTTGACTATGCAAGTTTTAAGAACGACAAATAATAACATGACTTCTAGTTGATCATTTGGTATCAGAAGTGGCTTATATGAAAGGCAAAGGCCTCTAGATTACGCTATTTGAGCACAATTAAATATGATCATGCCTTGATTATAATTGATGTCATTAGGACAGTAAGGTCTGACTCTGCTTAGGCTAAAGTCTCATCACTGAACTGAAATAATGTCCAGTATAGAATATAAAGTCCTGCTGCAGTGGAGACAGAATGAATATTGTGTCTGACTCCATCATGAGCTTGGAGGACTGCATCCATACATCTCTGACATGACTCAAACCACTGATTAATAAAGTCATCTGGAATGAAGGAGAAAGCGTTCCTGCAGGACTCCCAGAGTTCATCAAGACCCTTTGTGTATATCTTCAACGCCTCCTCCTTCATCTTGCTCAATAATGTTGATGTCTGGTGACTGGGCTGGCCAATCCTGGAGCAGCTTGACCTTCTTTGCTTTCAGGAGCTTTGATGTGGAGGCTGAAGTATGAGAAGGAGCGCTATCCTGCTGGAGAATTGTCCCTCTCCTGTGGTTTGTAATGTAATGGGCAGCACAAATGTCTTGATACCTCAATCTGTTGATGTTGATCATCCACTCTGCAGATCTCTCGCACGCCCCCATACTGAATGTTACCCCAAACCAAGAGTTTTCCTTCACCAAACTTGACTGATTTCTGTGAGAATCTTGGCTCCATGCTGGTTCCAGTAGGTCTTCTGCAGTATTTGTGATGATTGGGATGCAGCTCAACAGATGATTCATGGGAGAAATAGACTTTCTGCCACTTTTCCAAATGATCTAGTCATGAAGTTATTATCTGTTGCTCTTACATCTGAGATTGACGACGAGACTTTTGGTAGGTAGTGTAGACCTAAATAAAATAAAGTAAACTTTGTCCAAAATGGTGAACATGCACACATGCTTGAAGTGTGGCTGCAAGGGCATCCGCTTCATATGCTGGAGTAGTTGGCGGTTCATTTCACTGAGGCGACTCCTGATAAATAAGGGACTAAGCCAAAGGAATATTAATGAATAAATGAATAATATACACTCTTCGTCTATGCAAATGTATTTCAATAAATTTTACAAAGTTTTTAGATTATTATAAATACTTACAGGTCGCATTAAGTACACTTTAGCTGTGCTGAATTAATAGAATTTTTTATTTCTAATGCATCTTTGGTTTTTTTGCTTAAACTTTTTCACACAGGGCTATTTTGTATTTTCATTCATTCATTCATTTTCTTGTCGGCTTTCGGGTCGCCACAGCGGAATGAACCGCCAACTTATCTAGCAAGTTTTTACGCAGCGCATGCCCTTCCAGCCGCAACCCATCTCTGGGAAACATCCACACACACACATTCACACACACACTACGGACAAAGTAGTCTACCCAATTCACCTGTACCGCATGTCTTTGACTGTTGGGGAAACCGCAGCTCTCGGAGTAAACCCACGCGAAGGCAGGGAGAACATGCAAACTCCACACAGAAAAGCCAACTGAGCCGAGGTTCGAACCAGCGACCTTCTTGCTGTGAGGCGACAGCACTACCTACTGCGCCACTGCCTCGCCCTATTTTGTATTTTGTTTTGCCTTAACTATAAAAAGTTGCATTAAAAAATGGCACAATGTGTTTACTTGTGTCACCTAATATTTAACTTTGTTTGATGATGATCTGAAACAGACTACTAGCTTCATTGGGTATTCTTGGTTCCTCGCTCACACTTGTTCCTGTAATTTCTGCGGTTCACAGATCAGTAAAGCCACGACATTGCAGAAAACGGCAGAGTACATCAGTAAGATGCAGCAGGAGAGAGCGCAGCTTCATGAGGAGGCGCAGAGACTGAGAGACCAGATACTGGCGCTCAACTCCGCTATCAAGTCAGTGTAATCCAACTCATTAAAGTTCTTATTATTGGGAAAATGTGCCCAGGGCTACATATTTGAGAACTTAGAAATATGTGCTTGTGGATACATACAGTGGAAGTCAGAATTATTAGCACCCTTAGATTTTTTTTTCTTTTTAAAATATTTTCCAAATGATGTTTAATAGAGAGAGGAAATGTTCACAGTATGTCTGATAATATTTTTTCTTCTGGAGAAAGTCTTATTTGTTTTATTTTGGCTAGAATAAAATCAGTTTTTAATTTTTTAAACACCATTTTAGGGACAATATTATTAGTCCATTTAATCTATATTTTTTTCCGATAGTCTACAGAACAAACCATCGTTATACAATAACTTGCCTAATTACCCTAACCTGCCTAGTTACCCTAATTAACCTAGTTAAGCCTTTAAATGTCACTTTAACCTGTATAGAAGTGACTTGAAGGATATCTAGTCAAATATTATTTACTGTCATCATGACAAAGATAAAATAAATCAGTTATTAGAGATGAGTTATTAAAACTATTATATTAGATATAAAAAATCTGCTCTCTGTTAAACAGAAATTGGGGAAAAAATAAACAAGTGGTCTAATAATTCAGGGGGGCTAATAATTCTGACTCCAACTGTATGGCCAGTGTTAAAGATGTTACTTTGGAAGTGTAATAGATTACAAATGACCCTATTTAAAATGTAATAAGTAGTGTACCTTTTCAATTGCTTTATATTAGTAAAGTAACATCTGATTACTTTTTGATTACTTTTAAGTTTCTAATGGATATTTTCAACTAAATTAATGTCAAGCAGATGTGACCTTACAGTAGCTCTGTTTACTTTTAAAATCTCAAAATCTCTCATCACCTGAATTCAGATTATATTAATTTAATTTAAAGTACAGCCACCACAAAACCAGACCTTATTACAAAAAAAGTGTTTAATGTTGGTACAAAATCAAAATTGTACTTGCAAAGTGTGGTATGTGTGATAGTCCAGAGGAGACGTTAACACTAATGCATTATTTTGAAACTCTGTTTAGTGTGTGTCAGCAGCAGCTCCCCGCTACAGGCGTTCCAATAACACGGCAGAGGTTTGACCACATGAGGGAGAAGTTCAGAGAATATGTGAGAGCTCAAACGCTGCAGAACTGGAAGTTCTGGATTGTATCCTGCAAAGCTCTGTGTCTGTTGAGGAACCAATGAACCCATACTGCATGAAAAATACTGCTAATAACACATTATAGCGAACTCCCTTTAAGGCAGGGGTGTCAAACTCATTTTAGCTCAGGGGCCACATGGAGAAAAAGCTGTTCCCAAGTGGGCCAGACTGGAAAAATCATGGTATAGTTAACTTAAAAACAGCAACTTAAGATTGTTTTAATATGATCAACATAAAGCTGGAGCCTGAGCACCACACAATCTCTTAGCAATTCATAACTTTTTGATTTTTTTTTTCTTTTTTTTGGATGCCCTTCCAGCTGCAACCCATCTCTGGGAAACATCCATACACATTTACCCACACACACTCATACACTACGGACAATTTAGCCTACCTAATTCACCTGTACCACATGTCTTTGGACTGTGGGGGAAACCGGAGCACCCGGAGACTCGAACCAGCGACCTTCTTGCTGTGCGGCGACAGCACTACCTACTGCGCCACTGCCTCGCCCTGTAATAGTTCGATATCTTGAGTTATATGATGTATCTTATCATATTATTTTCATGTTTGTCGTTATTACGTCACGTTCATAATATCACGTCACGTGGACCCCTCGCTGTGCTGTGTCCTATAAAACCCATTTCTAAGCTTATGTTGGGCGGCATGGTGGCTCAGTGGTTAGCACAGTCGCCTCACAGAAAGAAGGTCATTGGTTCGAGTCCCGGCTGGGCCAGTTGTTATTTCTGTGTAGAGTTTGCCTGTTCTCCTTGTTTTGGCGTGGGGTTTCTCCGGGTGCTCTGGTTCCCCCTACAGTCCAAACACATGCGCTATGGGTGAATTGAATAAGCTAAATTGGCCGTAGTGTATGAGTGTGTGTGAATGAGTGTGTATAAGTGTGTCACAGTACTGGGTTACAACTGGAAAGGCATCCGCTGCATAAAGCACATGCTGGAATAGTTGTTGGTTCATCGGACGGTGGCGACCGACAATTGGTGCGCTTCCAGAATGTTTTGTGAATCTAGTCTCTAGCATCCAAAAACATCAGTGCTGGTGAAAGTGCTTTATATTTTCCTGAACTGCTGTTCTCTCAGTTCAGCATCATCATCGAGCCGCTGTTCGAGTCGTTTAACAGTATGGTTTCCACAGCCAGTGTTGATGATCTGTGTCGCAGCACGCTCTCCTGGCTGGACCAGCACTGCTCTCTGCCTACACTCAGACCCAGTGAGTGACCGCTTACTATTTCATTTACCTCAAAACATTTTACTGCCGTTTAAACTACATCCATAAACAGTTAAAGTCAGAATTATGAGCCCCTCTGTTTATTTTTTTCCCAATTTCTGTTTAACGGAGAGCAGATTTTTTCAACACATTTATAATCATAATAGTTTTAATAACTCATTTCTAATAACTGGTTTATTTTATCTTTGCCATGATGACAGTAAATATTGTTTGACTAGATATTCTTCAAGATGCTAGTATTCAGCTTAAAAAAAGGAAGAGTAGGTTAAAGTTTGGGTGATTAGGCAAGTCATTGTATAACAGTGGTTTGTTTTGTAGACAATCCAAAACAAAAATTGCTTAAGGGGGCTAATAATATTGACCTTACAATGGCTTAAAATAAATTAAACTGATACTATTTTAGCCAAAATAAAACAAACAAGACTTTCTCCAGAAGAAATTTCATAGAATCACATTTGATGAATAGAAAGTTAGTATAGCATGTCATTAAAACAGAATAATGTTAATAACAGAATTAAATATTTAGATGATCATTTATTCGAATAACATAATTTTTACGTTATAAATGTCTTTACTGTCAATTTTTATCAATTTCATGTATTCTTTCTGAATAAAAATACTACTTAGTTTCAATAAAAAAAGGTTTAAATAAAATATCATATTAAAAAAATCATTAATAATCATTTAGAAAGTTAGTATAGCATGTTATTAAGACAGAATAATGTTAATAACAGAATTAGATAATTAGATACTCATTTATTCGAATAACAGATTTTTTTTGACATTATGAATGTCTTTACTGTAAATTTTTATCAATTTCATGTATTCTTTCTAAATAAAAATACAACTTAGTTTTGTATTAAAAAGTTAAATATCAAATAAAAAAATCATTAAAATCATTAATAATCATTTAGAAAGTTAGTATAGCTGGCTAACCATTTTCATGTTTTTTGGGCTTGCCCCAAAAATACAAACATTCTAGTGTGAAATAGCGACTAAAATAAAAAAAGATAACTGGAGAAGAATTGGAGTACTCATTTATAACATTATACCTTGGGAAAATTCTAGAAATTATTCCAACTATTGACAAGTACTTAATTCAAATCCTTTTGGTAAGTAGCAGAAAAGCCAGAACTCGAAAATAGTTTTCCTCTTTCTTTTCTCTACATAAAAAAGTAAAAAACAAAAAAACAGTTAGTATAGCATTTTATTGAAACAAAATAATGTCAATAACATAATTAAACATTATTAGATCATTTATTTGATAAATAAAATTACTTTTTTGACATTATAAATGTGTTTACTGTCATTTTTTTATCATTTTTTTGTTTTCTTTCTGAATAAAAATACAACCTAATTTCTTTTAAAAAGTTTAATTAATTTTAAAAGTCTGAGAAATTATTAAATAATTTAAAAAAATAATTAGCTGGCTTTTACAACGGCATTTAACATGCTTATATGATTAGACATGAAGTCTAATCTTTAAATATAGGTTTAATAGTAGTACTTCTTTTTCTTTCTGACTCTATCAAGTTTCATTTGCTTTATTGGCATAACGTGTTTTAAGTATTGCAAATTCATTTGAACTATTTATAAAACTGAAATGACTTGCATTATTAAAATAATAAAATATACAATAAATGAGAAATAAATGACTGAAAAAAGGAACAATACTAAACAGTGTAGATTACTTAAATAAGGAAAATGAATTCTGTGGATTAATAATTTCTTCTGTCTCTCATCTTCCAGCTGTTTTGAGTTCACTTCGTCTGCTCAGCACTTCCACATCAATCCTTTCAGACCCAAGTTTGGTTCCTGAACAAGCCGTGCAGGCAGTCACTCACGGACATTCATCGCACAGCTACAGCCAATGACAGCACACGCTCTCAGAATGACAGCCAATCAATAAACTTTGTCCCGTAGATACAGCCAATGACAGCACATGCACTCAGAATGACAGCCAATCAAAAAATTTCCATCTACAGATACAGCCAATGAAAGCACACGCTCTCAGAACGACAGCCAATCATAAAGCTTCATTCCACAGCTACAGCCAATGACAGCACACTCTCCCAGAATGACAGCCAATTATAAAACTTCATCCCACAGCTCCAGCCAATGACAGCACACGCTCTCAAAATGACAGCCAATCATAAAACTTCATTCCACAGCTACAGCCAATGACCGCACACGCTTTCAAAATGACAGCCAATCATAAAGCTTCATTCCACAGCTATAGCCAATGACAGCACACTCTCCCAGAATGACAGCCAATTATAAAACTTCATCCCACAGCTCCAGCCAATGACAGCACACAATCTCAAAATAACAGCCAATCATAAAACTTCATTCCACAGCCAATGACAGCACACACTCTCAGAATGACGGCCAATCATAACACTTCATCCCACAGCTATAGCCAATGAGAGCACACACTCTCAAACTACAGCCAGTCATAAAACTTCATCCTATAGCTACAGCCAATGACAGCACACTCTCTTAAACTACAGCCAATCATAACACTTCATCCCACAGCTGCAGCCAATGACAGCACACTCTCTCAAACTACAGCCAATCATAACACTTCATCCCACAGCTACAGCCAATGTCAGCACACTCTCTCAAACTACAGCCAATCATAACACTTCATCCCACAGCTGCAGCCAATGACAGCACACTCTCTCAGAATAAATCAATCATAACACTTGAATCATTGTACAACTACAGCCAATGAGAGCAGACACTTTTAGAATGAAAGCTAATCAAAACGTGCAGTCTATAGATTCAGCCAATGACAGCACATGCTCTCAGAATGACAGCCAATCATAAAACTTCATTCTATAGCTATAGCCAATGACAGCACACGCTCTCAAAACAATGGCCAATCATAACATTTCATCCTCCAGCTATACAGCCAATGATAGTGCACTCTCAAACAACAGCCAATCAAAAGACTTCAAGCCACAGCTACAGCCAACAACATCACACGCTCTCAGAATGATAGCCAATCGAAAAGCTTCATCCCACAGCTACAGCCAATGACAGCACACTCTCTCAATACAATGACCAATCATAATGTTTTCTCCCTAAGCTATAGAGATGACCAAGTATATTATGCCTTTAGCAGAAGCTTTATTTAATGTTACAAGAGGAATTCATCAAGGAGACATATTTGTAATGTATAACGGCAGGTTTTTAAGACAATTTCTCATAAACGCATGCAATGATGCTCGGAGACTGGATTAGTTTTTAATTATTTATCAGAAATCAGAGAAGATGATCGACATCTCAAAAGAGAGGAGAATGATTTCAAACTCTGAATACCAGCACTCGATATATCAGTGATTTATATGTACACTCACCGGCCACTTTATTAGGTACACCTTACTAGAACCGGGTTGGACCCTCTTTTGCCTTCAGAACTGCCTTAATTCGTTGCTGTGTAGATTCAACAAGCTACTGGAAATATTCCTCAGAGATTTTGCTCCATGTTGACATGAGAGCATCACACAGTTGCTGCAGATTTGTTAGCTGCAGATCCATGATGCCAATCTCCCGTTCCACCCCATTCCAAAGGTGCTCTATTGGATTGAGCTCTGGTGAATGTGGAGGCCATTTGAGTACAGTGAACTCATTGTCACGTTCAAGAAACCAGTCTGAGATGATTCACGCTTTATGACATGGTGCGTTATCCTGCTGGAAGTAGTCATCAGTAGATGAGTACACTGTGCTCATAAAGGGATGGACATGGTCAGCAGCAATACTCAGGCAGGCTGTGGTGTTGACACGATGCTTAATTGGTACTAATGAGCCCAAAGTGTGCCAAGAACATCTCCCCCACACCATTACACCACCACCACCAGCCTGAACCATTGCTACAAGGCATGATGGATCCATGCTTTTATGTTGTTGATGCCAAATTCTGACCCGACAATCTGAATGTGGCAGCAGAAATGGAGACTCATCAGACCAGGCAACGTTTCTCCAATCTTCTATTGTCCAGTTTTGGTGAGTTTGTGTGAATTGTAGCCTCAGTTTCCTGTTCTTAGCTGACAGGAGCGGCACCCGGTGTGGTCTTCTGCTGCTGTAGCCCATCTGCCTCAAGGTTGGACGTGTTGTGTGTTCAGAGATACTCTCCTGCAGACCTCGGTTGTATTTGAGTTACTGTTGCCTTTCTATCAGCTGGAACCAGTCTGGCCATTCTCCTCTGACCTCTGGCATCAACAAGTCATTTGTGCCCACAGAACTGCCGCTCACTGGATATTTTCTCATTTTCGGATCATTCTCTAAACCCTAGAGATGGTTGTGCGTGAAAATCCCAGCAGATCAGCAGTTTCTGAAATACTCAGACCAGCCTGTCTGGCACCAACAACTATTCCACGTTCAAAGTCACTTAAATCACCGGTCAGAAATTTGCATTAATGAGCAGTTGGACAGGTGTATCTAATAAAGTGGCCTTTAAGTATGTATGTATGTATATATGTATGTGTATATATATATATATATATCACTATATCAGTTATTTTAGTCATTCGCTATATACGTAATATGAGTTTTTAGATGCCATTTAATGCCTTACTGATGAAGTCGCAGTGTATGTTTATACTGTTGTTTTGTAATTCTCTTAAATATTTCATTGAATGTGAGCGTGATGCAATCAGATGCGTTATCTGTAACATTCTGTGCCTTGTTTACGTTATGATGTGTAATTTTAGCTTGGGATAGTTTTGCTGGTGTTTTCAACACATTTCAGAATTCCCTCAAGGAACAAATGTCAAATTTTTCTCTTGGTTTGTTGTTCATAGCATACATGTAATCTTCTGTACTTTCCGAAAAGTATTAATAAACATAAATACCATATTTTTTTGTGATGCATATTAGATAAACTGTTTAGCATCAAGTTGACTTAGCTTAGAAAAACAAAATAGATAAAAGTAGATAAATAGATATTAAATAAATAAATAAATAAATAAATAAATAAACAAACAAACAAATAAATAAATAAATAAATAAATAAATAAATAAAAAGTATCACAATAAAAATTGGAAAACGCAAGACATAATTTAAAGAATAGTTTTTCCCTCTTTTATAGTGTTTTATACTCACCACGGCTGCATTTATTTGTATCGTTTATCCCTTAAAACTATTAATATTGTGAATGTTTAATAAAGTACAAAATACTGTTTTGTATTTTTTATTTAGGCTATTTTACATTTAAATTTAACTTAAGCAAATACTACATTTCCCAGTGCTGAAATAGCATCGCTGTGTAAAACATGTGCTGTTTAAGTTGGTGGTTTATTCCGCTGTGGCGACCCGTGTTTAATTATGGGACTAAGCCAAAGGAAAACGAATGAATAAATACTACAGTAAACAGAAATAAGTCTGATTTAATGATTTGCTGCATATAAGACATATTTGTTTTTATTGTCATCATTTGTGGGAACTGTTAGATTCCCCTTCAAAAATTTGGGGTAAGTGGAATTAAATAGTGTAATGTATAATAATAAATAATATAATTCTGTTTAGCAGTGTTGCTAATGTTTTATAATGATATTATTATATTAATGATATAAATTTTTTTCTTTTTTAAATATTTCCCAACTGATGTTTGACAGAGCAAGGAATTTTTTACAGTGTGTCTGATAGTATTTTTTCTTCTAGAAAAAGTCTTATTTGTTTTATTTTGGATAGAATAAAAGCAGTTTTGAATTTTTTAAAAACTATTTTAAGGTCAATATTATTAGCCCCTTTAAGCTATTTTTTTTTCGATAGTCTACAGAACAAACCATCGTTATACAATAACTTGCCTAATTACCCTAACATGCCTAGTTGACCTTATTAACCTAGTTAAGCCTTTAAATGTCACTTTAAGCAGTATAGAAGTGTCTTGAAGAATATCTAGTAAAATATTATTTACTGTCATCATGGCAAAGAGAAAATAAATCTATTATAAGAAATAGGTTTTTAAAACTATTATGTTTAGAAATGTGCTGAAACAATCTTCCCTCCATTAAACAGAAATTGGGGAAAAAAATAAACAGGGGCGCTAATAATTCAGGGGGGCTAATAATTCTGACTTCAACTGTATATTGTCTAATAGCAGTCATCTTTATACAAAATTAGCATCAAAACTATTATATATATATATAGACATGCTAATGTGCTAAAATACCTCACCAGGTGTCGCTAGTGAGCTTATATTGTTATGTAACATAATTCTACATAATATTGATTTAATTGTATAACTGTAATTAAATAACTGCATATTCTCATGCATTTAATTATGGTAATAATCTAATATTTTTTTTTTTTTAAGCAATCTGGTACATTCATTTATGTCTAATATGGATATAAATAATAAAGTATTATATATATTTTGTTACTTGACTAATAGTGACAGTAAATGCATGTTGAAGCTATATAGGATTTCCAATTAATATAAAAATGCTGCTGTTTCAACAGGTTTTTCAACAAATTATTATCAAACATTAACATCAACACTATGCTAATGTGCTAAAAGTACCTAACCAGGTGTTGCTAGTGGGTTTATAGCAATATACATTATTTCCCCCACACATATTAATACATTTAAAACTATTGTGAAAGTGCAATAAAGTATAAAATAACAGTTTTGTATTTTTCTTTTTTATATATCTTACATATCGTGCAACATGTTTGTAATTATTATCAGCTTTGTGGAAACTATCTTACATTCCCGTTTAAAATTTTGAGGTAAGTGGAATTATATATACTTTTATTACTATAAATAACTTTTATCACTATATATTAAAAACAATTAAGCAGTTATCGTCATATAATAACATTAGCATCAAAAGTACCACACCAGGTGTCGCTAGTGAGTTCATTACTGTTATACATTGTCCCCCCCCCCACATTGTTTAATGAATCATTGTTCTTAGTATTATTACTGCTTCATCATTTGTCTGTTTCAGATTCATAAGTTTATAAATATGACCAGTTTTCTTCCTCTTAAGTCAGTAAGTGCAGTTTGTCGCAGTTCCTCTTTCTGTCTTTGTAGTGAGTTTATACTGTTATAGATTGTTTTCCCCCACACAATTTATACTGTTAAAAAATCATATTGTGAAAGTGTAATAAAGAACAAAATAACAGTTTTTTTTTTTATTTATTTTGAATTTATTTTACACTTATATTTAAATCTTTTTATAGATAGCCTAGATCAGGGTCACCAATCTCGTTCCTGGAGGTCCGGTGCCCTGTAGGGTTTAGCTCCAACTTGCCTCAACACACCTGCCTGGGTGTTTCAAGTATACCTAGTAAGACCTTGATTAGATTGTTCAGGTGTGTTTGATTAGTGTTGGAGCTAAGATCTGCAGGACAGACAGACACACAGACAGACAGACAGACAGACACACAGACAGACAGATAGATAGATAGATAGATAGATAGATAGATAGATAGATAGATAGATAGATAGATAGATAGATAGATAGATAGATAGATAGATAGATAGATAGATAGATAGATAGTAACACACACATACAAAGATTATTTTCTTGAATAATAGTGACAGTAAATGCATTTTAATGTTATATAGGATTTCATATTTTTTTATAAAAATGCTGCTGTTTCAATGGTTTCAACAATTAATCTGTCCTCATTATGAAACATTAGCATCAACACTATTAGTATAGAAATGCTAACGTGCTCCTCATCAGGTGTCGCTAGTGAGTTTATACTGCTATACATTGTTTTTCCCCCACACATTTTATGAACACATTTAAAACTATTATTATTGTGAATGTGTAATAAAGTACACAATAGCTGTTTTGTATGTTTTTAAATATGTTTTACACACTGCGTAACATGTTTGTTATTATTATCAGCTTTGTGGAAACTGTTACTTTCCCTCTTAATACTTTGAGGTAAGTGAAATTATACGTTTGCTACCATACATAACCTTTATTACTTTATATTATTAACAGTTAAGCAGTTATCAAGCAGTTATCTTCTCATAACATTAGCATCAACACTATTATATTGAAATGCTAATATGCTAAAGGTACCACACCAGGTGTCGCTAGTGAGTTTATACTGTTATACATTGTTTTTCCCCCCACACATTTTATTAATACCGTATTATAAATCATAATTAGTGTTAATGTTAGTATTGGTATTGTGTTCGCTTCATCATTTGCCTTTTTCATATTCATACGTTTATAAATGTGAACGATTTTTTATTCTTGTTGTTATGAGTCAGTATTGCGGCGCGCCGCAGTTCCACCTCCTGACCTGCTGGCGGTGCTGCGTCTGATGCTCTGCCGCTGTAGTCGTCCCGTTCTCGGCTGCCGCTGTCCAGCACTGAGCGTTCAGCACCGCGAGCGGAGGACAGCTCCCGATCCTCCCGCAGAAAAACACCGCAGAAGAGCTCCAACCGGCCGGCTTCACACCCACACGACAACCGGTAAGATTATCCAACCCTCTTGATCAAAAACACACTGTTATAACACCGAACAAACACGAGAATGCGCGTGTTTGTGTGTGTGTGTGTGTGTGTGTGTGATCATCCAACACACGCACAACAGCAGCGCCGCAAGCTCTTAATGTGATTAAACGCGATTATTTTTCAACACGCACATTCTTTTGTTCTCTACTATGTGTTTATGAGTGTGTGTGAGTGATAAAGAAACGCAAATTACATTACCGCGAGTATTTTCCGTCCTTATCTTCATCCAACGGCTTAATAATAGACGTGTTTGAAATGAATGACGCGAAGGATAATGTAGGACGGTTTGTTTGTTTGTGTGTGTGTGTGTTGTATGAATTGTTTGGCTTAAATAACATAAACTCGATATTTTTAATCAAATAATAGTCCAATAACGGTTTATAATGGGAATCATCATCATCATTAGAAATCTGAGCCGTAGTGAAGAGCAGAGATGATGAGAGGATTATGGTTTTGTTTGGTTTTAATAACAAAAGCGCGACTATCATCACATATATGCAAGTAATCAGATCAATACGAGTTCTAGTAGGCTTTGTTGATTCATTTCTTGCTATATTTATCGTGAAGTTTGCGAGGAGTAATGTTTCTAAGCAATGTACACTCACCGGCCACTTTATTAGGTACACCTTACTAGTACCGGGTTGGACCCACTTTTGCCTTCAGAACTGCCTTAATCCGTTGCTGCGTAGATTCAACAAGCTACTGGAAATATTCCTCAGAGATTTTGCTCCAAATTGACATGATAGCATCACGGAGTTGCTGGAGATTTGTCGGCTGCACATCCATGATGTGAATCTCCTGTTCCAACACATCCCAAAGGTGCTCTATTGGATTGAGCTCTGGTGACTGTGGAGGCCATTTGAGTACAGTTAACCAGTCTGAGATGATTGAGCTTTATGACATGGTGCGTTATCCTGCTGGAAGTAGCCATCAGAAGATGGAGACACTGTGCTCATAAAGGCATTGACATGGTCAGCAACAATACTCAGGTTGGCTGTGGCGTTGACACGATGCTCAAGGCTGAACTGTTGATACAAGGCAGAATGGATCCATGCTTTCATGTTGTTGATGCCAAATTCGACCCGACCATCTGAATGTGCGGCAGAAATGGAGACTCATCAACGCTTAACCAATCTTCTATTTAGCCTCAGTTTCCTGTTCTCAGTTGGCTTTGACGTGTTGTGTGTTCACAGATGCTCTTCTGCAGACCTTGGTCCTTGTCCAGCCAGACAAATTGCTTGTCGCTGGAATCTTATCGTGTCACATGTTGTCAGGACATGGTTTTAAAAGTGATTTTCTCAGTATTTTTATTTTTTGAAATCCTCAATTGTATCTTGTAGTTGTACAAAAATGATAGCTTAACTCTCAGGAGATTTAAAGATTGTGTTTGCCAAATCAAACTCTGGCTCACAGATAACTTTAGGCTTTTGAATGAAGACAAGTAATGTTTTTAAACAAATTTCAGGAGGAGCACGATCAGTCGATCAGTCGAGGTTAATTTATCACACACACAATCAATAATTCTATTATCCAATCAGCTCAAGAGCAAACCCCTATAAATAGTCAAACAGGTCATACCTCCGTTTTCTCTTGACTTCAGCGTCCCTCCACCACCCCAACTCCACACTATTAAACCAGATACCTATTTAAATCCGTATTAGTTGACTACATCATTGTTTTTATTCATGCTGCTTAATTATTAATGTGTGATACAGTATGTGCATGTTAAAGTGCTAGTAAATCCTGTTTCATCATGTGCTTTTACCTTTGAATGGTCATGCTGCTAGGGATGTATGTGTGTGTGTGTGTGTGTGTGTTTTGAGGGTCTCTGTGCTCCGCTCCGCACCCTCTTTACTCAGGGGTCACGGCTCCTATTCTTCAAAGACTGACAAATTCACCCACTTAACAGAGGACTGTTAGTTTCCTGCAGCTGGTTGCCCGGTTTTAGTCTGCCTTGTAGATTTATTTGAGCCCGCCGACTGCCTTGAGGTGGTTTAGTGCGATGATTGTGTAGGAAGTGTCAAGGCAAAGAGGTATAAAGTAAGAAAAAAGAAAGGTAATTCTGTGTGTTTATCTGAAGAGGCTGTAGAAATGAATGGTGCTGAGCTGGTGTTTGATGCTTTTTAGCTCTTCAAACCTGGTAAAAATGCAGGATTCAGATGCAGTGAACATTGCCGAGATGCTTTCAGAAGTGTGCGCTGGATTTGGATTTTCATAAATAAATGAGCTGCTGGCGAGGCAGTGGCGCAGTAGGTAGTGCTGTCGCCTCACAGCAAGAGGGTCGCTGGTTCGAACCTCGGCTCAGTTGGCGTTTCTGTGTGGAGTTTGCATGTTCTCCCTAGCCTTCGCGTGGGTTTCCTCCGGGTGCTCCGGTTCCCCCCACAGTCCAAAGACATGCGGTACAGGTGAATTGGGTAGGCTAAATTGTCCGTAGTGTGTGAGTGTTTGTGTGGATCTTTCCCAGAGATGAGTTGTGGCTGGAAGGGCATCCGCTGCGTAAAAACGTGCTGGATAAGTTGGCGGTTCATTCCGCTGTGGCGACCCCAGATTAATAAAGGGACTAAGCCGACAAGAAAATGAATGAATGAAATGAGCTGCTGCAGGGTTCAACGCTAAGGATTTTTTCTACTGGTCCGATCGGGCAAGTGGTTTAGATTTTTACTTGCCCTGCCAAAATTTTCACTGGCCCCACCAAAAAAAAAAAGGTAAGTTAATAGCTATTTTTAGCCACATATTTTAAATAATGTGTCATAATAAAGTCTGTAAATCTAGAATTTCAATACTTAAAAAACAATTGTAAATATAAGTGTTATGCAAACAAAAACAGCAGTATGGAAAATGTGGAGGTATTTTATTGCAGTTTGAAATTATTTAACAAAAGCTGGCTGAATTGTCAAACTGACGGCAAACTATGCATAACATCACTAAATTTTTATTTTATCGTGTTGTTTCCATGTAAATGTCTACTTCCAAGACGCTAGAGACAGACATTTTCGTTTAGCCTTATAATTTGATGTTGCTGACATGTTGCTGTTTCTACGCTGTACTGGTTGTTACCAGGTAACAAAAAAAAATATCATGGTTAAATCAATCATATAAGACGAATCAGAAAGCAATATGTTGTTTACGACATTACAGAGAAGGTAGCATTTAAAGACTTAAAAGCTTAAAATGCACGCAATTGACAAATAGTCACAGACAAATTAAATGTTAGTGACTGACAAGGCAGCACTGTCCCAATCGGGCTAGTAATGATCCGGTCTACTGTCCCAAGTGTCTCTCACACTGGCCCTGGGCCACCAGGCAGTCCTTATTGTTGAGCCCTGTGCTGTCCCTGAGGGACAATACACTGTCAAAAATTATTTCAGCCTCCGATTTTTTAGTTAACTGTTCTAGTCATCTCAACTTACATCAATCAAACTGTCTAAAAATATACAGGTGATCTTTGTATGACTCTGATTAACTTATAAAAATAAGTTAAAGCATCATGAAAATATTTGTTGTTTTGACCTTTTGTCTTTACATTTTGACAGTGTAGTAAAAGCTGCTGGCATTTTTACAGAGGAACTTCAGAAATGGACATTTTTTTTGCCTGTATTTATGTGATAGAAAATAATCTGAGGAAAGCCTTGTCGGTAAATGTTAAGAATCTCAAGATAGCGAAACTATAATGGCACTCCATTATCCAAGCTGGAAATATGATCCTTTTAAGTAACCGGTCTGACGAGACGAACTCATCCAAGTCGTTATATTCTTTTCTTGTGTTTTAAGAGTTCACACTTAGCTGATTATTGATAATAAAGCTTGTTTGGCTTGCTGTCCTGGGAGAGAGCCCTGAGCTTATAAGATCCTCGAGCCCTGGGCTCCCTCCCATTGCAAGGCGAGAGGGGAGTTTAAGCTCAGGTAGATCTCGATGACTCCCCCCTCTTGCTTGTTGTAGCTTTAGATATGTATGCTGAAAGGTGTACTCAGAGTTTAGCTAAAGTATTTGGATTAATTGTTTAGGGTGCTTGTTTTTGAACTGTGGGAGGAAACCGGAGGACCCGGGGAAAACCCACATGACCACGGGGAGAACGAGCAAACTCCGCACAGAAATGCCGTCTGGTTTGGAAAGGAATTAAACCAGGGGGATTCTTGCTGTGAGGCAACAGCGCTAATCGCTGGCCATCGTGACGCCCGTTTGAAAGGAGGGAAAGTAGGGTTGGGTGGGGGGGTTTCTTCAAGACGAAGATACTGAGATGAGAAAAGTCTGGTTATTTATAGTAAGTTAAGGATCGTCTGATAGGATAGGAACAGCTGTGAACAATCATAAGCACGTGATCCTCTCGAAATTTGTTTATAAATAAACTTCACTTATTTGTTCTTCAAAGCAGGAACCATCTTTTTCTTTATATAACGATACAATATGGAACGACGGTCAAACTGAATCACTCCGTCTCTCTCTTTAAAACAAGGATGTGAAGTGATCAGTTATCAATAAGCAAAGGCATAATTAAAGCATGCAATAATAATTTAAACATTATCTTGATTGTAGACAGTATAAATGCAATAAACAAATAACGATAACTATACATAATATTTTACAATTTGCATGATAAATATGGCTCTAACAGAAACATAATACAATTTGAATAGTGCTAAACCCGTGTTTTGGCTGGTTGCTTGTGTGTTGCTATCCGCTTGTTAAGTGTGACGTCACGCGAAGCGGCTTCCAGGTCCAAGCGCTCTATTCAACTGAATGGGGAGACTCGTAAAATGGTTAATAATAAACGTTTACAAAGCGATTTAATACTTTCGAAAATCACGATCGCAATATATATGTCAGGGTTCAACGCTAAGGATTTTTTCTACTGGTCCGATCGGGCAAGTGGTTTAGATTTTTACTTGCCCTGCCAAAATTTTCACTAGCCCCACCAAAAAAAAAAGGTAAGTTAATAGCTATTTTTAGCCACATATTTTAAATAATGTGTCAAAAATAAAGTCTGTAAATCTAGAATTTCAATACTTAAAAAACAATTGTAAATATAAGTGTTATGCAAACAAAAACAGCAGTATGGAAAATGTGGAGGTATTTTATTGCAGTTTGAAATTATTTAACAAAAGCTGGCTGACTTGTCAAACTGACGGCAAACTATGCATAACATCACTAAATTTTTATTTTATCGTGTTGTTTCCATGTAAATGTCTACTTCCAAGACGCTAGAGACAGACATTTTCGTTTAGCCTTATAATTTGATGTTGCTGACGTGTTGCTGTTTCTACGCTGTACTGGTTGTTACCAGGTAACAAAAAAAAATATCATGGTTAAATCAATCATATAAGACGAATCAGAAAGCAATATGTTGTTTACGACATAACAGAGAAGGTAGCATTTAAAGACTTAAAAGCTTTAAATGCACGCAATTGACAAATAGTCACAGACAAATTAAATGTTAGTGACTGACAAGGCAGCACTGTCCCAATCGGGCCAGTAATGATCCGGTCTACTGTCCCAAGTGTCTCTCACACTGGCCCTGGGCCACCAGGCAGTCCTTATTGTTGAGCCCTGTACAGTATGTCCATGCCTAATATCCGATGGCCAGAAAGTGATTCATTTCTTTTATAAATTGTTAAAACTTTGGTATTTGTTATGCAGCAAGCCCAGAGATTGTTGTGTACACTATGATCTTATTAACTTTAATGTGTGATAGGAATAAAGCGTGATCATAAACGAATGATTTCTCCACTCAAACCCACTCAAGCTTGGACCCGGAAACAGTATTATATACGTCACCACTTAACAAGCGGATGGAATTAAGTTTTCTTAATAATTCTCTGTGGTCTATAAATACGGCACAAGTTTCTTCTTTGAGATGCATCTGCAATATTGTTTCCCTCTTTTTTTAGTTTTCAGAAAATCGGATGTCTGATCATTTAGTGACCGTTCATCTTTGATACAATTTGATGACAATGGATTTGATGCTGTAGAATCAGGTCATGTTACCACTAGTGATGATAACTTCTATCCCTGTGAATATTAATGCAAGACAAATTTGTGTTTTCAGCATTATTTTAGATTACAGTCATCAATCAATTTTATATCTTTGTTAGAAACATTTTGGGAATTGAGCTTTTTTTAAAATTGGCCTTGAATGACAAATATCGTGCTACAATGAAGCTGAATTAAGCAATCGAGCCTATCATTTTTGTTGAACCTTTAAGCTGTGTTGAAGAATATCTAGTCAAATATTATGTACTGTCATCATGATAAAGATAAAATAAATCAGTGATTAGAGATGAGTTATTAAAACTGGTATGTTTAGAAATGTGTTGTATAAATCTTCTCTCCGTTAAACAGAAACTGGGGGAAAAAATTAACAGGGGGGCTAATAATTCTGACTTCAGCTGTATATGTACATTTTCCTTTGGCTTAGTCCCTGATTATCAGGGGTCGCCACAGCGGAATGAACTGCCAACTTATCCAGCACATGTTTTATGCAGCAGATACCCTTCCAGCTGCAACCCAGAACTGGGAAACACCCACACACACTAATTTACACACACGCTCATACACTACGGCCAATTACTCAATTCCCCATATAGCGCATGTGTTTGGATATTTAATTTAATTTAATTTAATTTAATTTAATTTAATTTAATTTAATTTAATTTAATTTAATTTAATTTAATTTAATTTAATTTAATTTAATTTAATTCCCAGAGATAGGTTGCGGCTGGAATTCTGCTGTGGCGACCCCGGATTAATAAAGGGACTAAGCCGACAAGAAAATGAATGAATGATTGAATGAATGAATAATTAAATTAAATTAAATTAAATTAAATTAAATTAAATTAAATTAAATTTAATTTAATTTAATTTAATTTAATTTAATTTAATTTAATTTAATTTAAATTAATTAAATCAAATTTTTGATTTAATTTAATTTTTTATTTAATTTAATTTAATTTAATTTAATTTTATTTTATTTTATTTTATTTTATTTTAGAAACTCTTAATAATGCTACCTTAAAATGGAAAGATTATATTTAAATAATTCATTTTTTGTTTTAAATTCATGGTTTTCTAATGTAAAAAAATATTCATGTGTTCTTTTTAGGGCAATCTAAAACACTGATGAATTTCTGTCTTATATTATATATCTGTCTTATAATATATATCTGTCTTGTAATATATATAAATATATATATTAGTTTTTATATCTCAATTGGAAGACAGAAATTCATCATTGTTTTAGATTGCCCCAAAAAGAACAATTGAATATTAGCTTATCACCATAATGAAATGCATAAGAAAACACTGTTATTTAATTACATTGAAGCTTTTGATTTGATCACGCTGATATCTCAACCACCATCCAGGCTGTCATTGCTTTAAATTTGATATTCACTATAGATAATTACAATCTTTCATCAACTTATGAGCCCCCTACTGTTACCTCGTGAACCCCTATGCGGGATATCCTGTATTATATTATTATAGATGTTTAGCAAATACAATCATCAAGATGAAGTAAAGGTGGCTCAGTGGTTAGCAATGTCACCTCACAGCAAGAAGGTCGCTGGTTCGAGTCCCGGCTGGGCGAGCTGAGATTTCTGTGTGGAGTTTGCATGTTCTCCCCGTGTTGGTGTGGGTTTCCTCCGGGGGCTCCGGTTTCCCCCACAGTCCAAACACATGCGCTAAACATGCCAAGAATCTCAGAGTTATCTTTGATCCACTCTTGCAGTTTGACAAGCATGTAAATGCAGTTGTGAAGAGCAGCTTTTTCCAGCTTAGATTGGTGGCAAAAGTAAATCTGTTTCTTTCTAAAAAAGATTTAGAAATGGTAACACATGCTTTAATCTCCTCTCGGTTAGACTACTGCAACATTGAACATTGGTCTACCCCAGTTAACACTCTCTAGGTTACAGTTGGTCCAAAATGCAGCCGCCAGATTAATAACAGGAACTAAGAAAAGAGATCATATCTCCCCTGTCCTCGCCTCATTGCACTGGCTACCTATAAAGAGTTTAAAGAGTTCAGAGTTTATTTTAAAATCCTTCTTTTCACTTATAAAGCATTGCACAATTCTGCCCCGGCCTATGTCAGTGAACTTACTGGGCCTTATACAGCTTGTAGACCATTAAGATCCCGTGACCGGTTTTTTTTGTCTGTCCCTCAGTCTCGCTGCAAATTAAAAGGTGATCGAGCTTTCTGTGTTGCGGCCCCAAGGCTCTGGAACAGTCTCTCTCTGAACATCAGGATTTTTCTTTCATTGGATGCTTTTAAATCTAATTTAAAGACTTATTTTTACTCTCTTGCCTTTAATGATGCATGCATGTTATTTTTTATTTGTATTTTAGTATTACTTTTATACATGTGTGTTTCCTCATGTTTTTAACACCAGTTTTTATTTTTATTTATTCTTTGTTTATTTTATTGTAAAGTACTTTGGATCAACTACAGGTGTGTAAGATTGTGCTCTATAAATTAAGTTTGCCTTGCCTTGCCTTGTTATAGGTCAATTGCATGAACATAATTGGCCGTAGTGTGTGTATGGGTGTTTCCTAGTACTGGGTTGCGGCTGGAAGGGCATTTGCTGTGTAAAACATATACTGGATAAGTTGGTGGTTCATTCCACTGTGGCGACCCCTGATGAATAAAGGGACTAAGCAAAATGTAGTTTTTCTGGGATCTATATTGTGATATGGATGTCATTTCGCAGGATGACTTGAGTTACTATCTAAAAAGATTGTATAATTTTAGTGGTGTAGATATACACAAATATAGAGAATCAAATAAAGCTGATATGAAAACAGTGTAAAGATAAAAATAAAACAAACAGTGCTTCATGGTTTTCAGTGAGTCTAACAGCATTGACGTTGAGAAATCTCAATTATCAATATTAATCAATAATAATCAATTGTAAATAAACACCGTATAGCAGGGTTCAACGCTAAGGACATTTTCTACTGGCCCAACTGGCCTCACATAAATAAATAAATACACAATAAAAAAAAAAAATAAATAAAAATACACAATTAAATAAATAAATAAATAAAATAAAAAATGAAAAAAAAGAAAAAAACACATAAATACATAAATACATAAATAAATACATCAATACATAAATAAATAAGTAAATAAATAAATACATGAATAAATAAATACATAAATAAATACATAAAAAATAAATACATAAATACACAATTCAATAAATAAATAAACAAACAAATAAATAAATAAATAAATAAAAAATAAATACATAAATACACAATTAAATAAATAAAAAAATAAAAAAATAAAAAACACATAAATACATAAATACATAAATAAATACATCAATACATAAATAAATAAGTAAATAAATAAATACATGAATAAATAAATACATAAATAAATACATAAATAAATGAAAGAATGAATGAATGAATAAATAAATAAATACATAAATACATATATAAATAAATACATAAATAAATAAATACATGAATAAATAAATAAATAAATAAATAAATAAATAAATAAATAAATAAATAAATAAATAAATAAATAATGGCTATTTCTTAACCACATATTTTAAATAATGCATCAAAAATAATGTCTGTGAATCTAGAATTTAAATATTTTTAAAATGTTAAAATATTTAGCAGTAAAATATAGCAGTATGGAAAGTGTGCAGGTATTTTATTGCAAAACAAAAGGTGGCCGACTAAAAAGTGATGGAAAATACACAACATCACTTGTACCCATGTAAATGTCTGCTTCCACAACATTAGAAACAGACGTTCTCATAATTTGATATGGCCATCTCTTCACTGTACTGGTTTTTACCAGGTTGTGGAAAAAAAATAACGTGCTCACAACATCCAATCAGATAGAATAAACCAAAAAGCAACACGGTGTTTATGACTTCACAGAAAAGGTAGCATTCAAAGGCTTAAAAGCACAAATTGTTTCTCAATTCTAAGACAAGCAATTGACAAATAGTCACAGGCAAATTAACATTTGGTGACAAGGCAGCACTGGCCTGGGCCAGTAACAATTCTCTCTACCCAAACATCTCTCACGCTGGCCCCGGGCCATTGGGCAGTCCTTATTGTTGAGCCCTGGTATGGTCTTTATTGTATAAATAATTAAACAATTAATCTTTAGAATTTCTTGTCTCCAGATGGTTTACATTCACATGAAATCTTACTGTCACACGGCTTAAAAATAAATTAAGATGGAAATCTTTCACATTATTAGAACCTATTAGATTAGGTCAAGTTTATTAGTCTCAACATGACATTGCAGATCCTGTGATGTGACGTCTGAAGATTTGCAGATTGCAATATCAATGCCGGAATCATATATTGTGCAGCGCTACACTGCAAAAAATGCTTTTCTTACTTAGATTTTTGTCTTGTTTCTAGTCCAAATATCTAAAAATTCTTAAATCAAGAAGCAATTTCTAGACAAGCGAAAATATTGTCTTGTTTTAAGAAATAATATGCCAAAATTAGGTGATTTTTTTCCTTAAAACAAGCAAAATAATCTGCCAATGGTGTCAGCAAAATAATCTTATGTCCAAAGGAAAAACAAGGTTATTTTTCTTACCCCATTGGCAGATTATTTTGCTTGTTTTAAGGAAAAACTCACTTAATTTTGGCATATTATTTCTGAAAACAAGACAATATGTTTTGCTTGCCTAGAAAATGTTTCTTGACATAAGAATTATTAGATGTTTGGACTAGAAAAAAATCTAGGTAAGAAGAGCATTTTTGCAGTGTAACTGGAAAGTAGCTTTGTTAAATCCTGAAATCAGTTTTTTTTTCCTCTCTGTTCCTTCATTTTCTGGGATGTTTCTCCTTCTCCTGCCATCCCGATTCTCCCGAGCGTCTCTCCTGAAGGGCACGCGGACCCTCGGGGGACTGGTTAATGTTCACCATGTGTGTTTTCAGCATATGTCTGTCCTCTCATACTGGAGTGTGTTTAATGCTAAACGGGAATGTTGACTCTCAGCCGGCTCCTGTCTACTTTCTTTCCGTCTATTTATTTGTAAAATCTCTCAGCAGTTTAGCTCCATAAATATAAATCTGCAGAGAATGCTAGTAAGATTAGCAGCGATTGCTTTCTATTTTGCAATTTCTGTCTGTCAGGATGTAAGAATCACTGGTGTTTTCACAGATATACACTGAAAAAGGTTGAAATAATTCGTCATTTTGAAGTTTTGAAAGATGTCAAGGCTATATACGCTCACCGGCCACTTTATTAGGTACACATTACTAGTACCAGCTTGGACCCCTTTTGCCTTCAGAGCTGCCTTAATCCTTTGTGGCATAGATTCAACAAGGTGCTGAAAATATTCCTCAGAGATTTTGCTCCATATTGACATGATATTGTCGGCTGTACATCCATGATGTGAATCTCTCATTCCACCACATCCCAAAGGTGCTCTATTGAAATGAGATCAGGGGACTGTGGAGGCCATTTGAGTACAGTGAACTCATTGTCATGTTCAAGAAACCAGTCTGAGATGATTCACGCCGGATGTAGCCATCAGAAGATGGGTACACCGTGGTTATAAAGACAAGGACATGCTCTCCGTGTTGGCGTGGGTTTCCTTCGGGTGCTCCGGTTTAGTTGAATTGGATAAACTAAATTGGCTGTAGTGTGTGAGTGTGTGTGAATGAGTGTGTTTTCCAGTACTGGGTTGCGACTGAAAGGGCATCTGCTATGTAAAACATATGCTGGAATAGTTGGTGGTTCCTTCCGCTGTGGTGACCCCTGAAATAGAGACTAAGCCAAAGGAACATAAACGTTAGTGTTTTGTTTTTTATAACAGTAATGGTTTTGTTAAACATTATATATTTAGAAAGCTTACATAAATATTGACTATTTAAAATAATCATAATAAAACATAATAGATAGATTCCCCTATTTTGTAATGAATAGGACCTCTCAGAACAGATCAAATGATGTCGGTTCAGAAATGGACTTTGTCTTTTGTCGTGACTTATATGATCCCCTTTATATTCAGATTTATAATGGGTTATGCATCTTCTGTCTGATGGAAAAGACTCCTGCTTAAAGGGAAACTGTGTCATCATTTACTCATCCTCATGTTGATCAAACCAGCATAACTTATCTTCCTTTAGTCAAACACAAATTTAGAGTGCTCATTCATTGCCATCAAATGAAGGAACAAAAATGAGGGCTGTCACGCGTGCAAAAAAGTTGGCACCAAAAGCCATGAATATAATGCTTTTTTATGATGTTATTTGATTCTGAAATAATTAATGGCTTTTCCATCCACTGCAATGCATGATAGTGCCATCAGTCGAAATCTAGAGCTTGTCATTCAGCGGATTCAGACTTAAAATGAATAAGGATTGTAATGTAAAGCATGAGTCATGTGAGTGATCAGAAATCATTTTAGGAGGCTTTAATGATGAATAGAGCTACAGTATGCTTTCTTTGGGAAGCTCCAGCATGAAAAAAAACACATTTAACAAGAAAGAATATTAGTCACATTGCAACAACATTCATGTTTGCTTGTATAGCGCATTTACAATGTAGATTGTGTCAAAGATTGTGCTAAGGACATTTTCTACTGGCCCAATTGGATCAGCGATTCAGATTTTTACTTGCCCTGCCAAAATGTTCACTGGCCTCACCAAAATAAATAAATAAATAAATACATAAAAAATACATCAATAAGTAAATAAATAAATAAATAAATACATGAATGATTAAAAAAAATACATACATAAATACACAATTAAATAAATAAATAAACAAATAAATAAATACATAAATAAATACATCAATAAGTAAATAAATAAATAAATAAATAAATACATGAATAAAAAATAAATAAATACATGAATGATTAAAAAAAATACATAAATAAATAAATAAATAAATAAATAAATAAATACATGAATACATAAATAAATAAATACATAAATAAACAACTGAATGAATAAATAAATAAAAGCCGCTTCATATAGAAGATTATAGTGAATTGAAACAGTGTCAGTCCAGTTTTTAGAGTTTCAGTTCAGTGTGGGTTAATTTTCACTGCCGAGAGTCCAAACACTGAAGAGCAAATCCATCGATGAGCAGCTCTACAGATCCCGAACCATGCAAATCAGTGGCGACAGCGTGAGGAAAAAACTTCACCAATTGGCAAAAGTGAAGAATAAAAAAACGAGAGAAACTAGGCTCAGTTGAGCACGACCGTTTCTCCTAAGGCCAAATGTGTTGTGCAGAGCTGCAGTCTAGGCGCCGGAGGCTGGGGAACGCTGTGAAGACTCGGCTGTCCCTGGAGCGTCACAGGAATCATGCTCTCCACAGCAGCTGCTCAGGATACGGCCTGGTCCAGGATGATGGAAACCTTGGGATCATCTCTTCACTGGTCTTGGATCACATCAGTGGCGCTGCATACTCTCTGGGGACCTCAGGATGAGTATCCCTTGGTGAAAATAGAGAATAAAGAGAATAATTAGGTTAGCTGCTGTTCATAGTGTATATAAGCAAGATGCATGGAGCACACTCATGCATCATACTATTATGTGCTGCGTTGAGTGTACGCTTAACTAGAAAGATAGGTCTTTAATCTAGTTTTGAACTGCAAGAGTGTGTCTGAGCCTCGGACATTATCAGGAAGGCTATTCCAGAGTTCAGGAGCCATAAATGAGAAGGCTCAACCTCCTTTAGTAGACTTTGCTATACTAGGTTCTACCAGAAGTCCTGAGTTTTGAGATCTTAAAGAGCGGGTTGGATTGTTGTGAGACAGAAGGTTGGTTAGATAAACAGGAGCTCGACTATTTAAAGCTTTATATGTAAGAAGCAATATTTTATAATCAATACAAAACTGAACACGCAGCCAGTGTGAGGAGGATAAGATTGGGCTGATATGATCATATTTTCTAGACCTGGTAAGAACTCTGGCTGCTGCATTTTGTACTAGCTGAAGTTTGTTAATAGGGGATGCTGGGAAATCAGCAAACAGAGCATTACAGTAATCTAATCTAGACGTCATAAAATCATGAACAAGCTTTTCTGCGTCTGAGATGGATAGCATACTTCGCAACTTAGCGATATTTCTCAGATGAAAGAAGGCAGTTTTTGTGACATGGGATATATGATTTTCAAAAGTTAAATTGCTGTCTAATATGACACCCAGATATTTTATAGTTGAGCCAACAACATTGTAAGAGCCAGTCATGCATAATTCATTTGTGATAATAATTTAGTTAAAAAGGTTAAAACATGATAAAAATTGATATTTAAATATAATAAACATTGTGATTGTATTATCTAAAATGCATAATTTAATAATTGATACAATTTAAAAACCTTTACTTTGGTATTTTGGCTTCCGACAGCAAGATGTCATGAGGTCATTAGTTCATATGTTCATGTCAGATTGCAGTTATGGATGTTGGAAGCAACACAGTTTTTTTGACCGAGCTGATCGAGTCTATTGTAACTCTGTATTTTTGTTTGCGTTTCTTCAGTAAACCTTTTACTCACGTTTTTGCAAATACTGGTTGTTGGAATAGAAGCTGCAAAAGGTGGTACGTCAGGATTTGCACGAAAGGTGTGATACTACAAACATGATTTATTCTTTTAGGTGAACACACTACAAATGCTAGCAATTGTGTTATATTGAAACTATTCTACTTTAGTGTGAATTAAATTATTAATTAATCTTTTGAGTACTGTGAAATTCATATCTATGATTTTGTTGAAATGTGTGTTCAGGAAGACAGAATCTTCATGACTGCTGCGTTCATTCATTTATTTTACTTCAGCTTAGTACCTTATTTATCAGGGGTCGCCACAGCGGAATGAACCAACAACTATTCCAGCGTATCGTTTGCGCAGCGGAAGCCCTTCCAGTGCAACCCAGTACTGGCAAACACCCATACACTCACATTCACACACTCATACACTACAGCCAATTTAGTTAATCAATTCCCCTATAGCGCATGTGTTTGGACTGTGGGGGAAACCGGAGCACCCGGAGAAAACCCACGCCAACACAGGGAGAACATGCAAACTCCACACAGAAATGCCAACTGACCCAGCTGGGACTCGAACCAGCAACATTCTTGCTGTGAGGCGACAGTGCTAACCACTGAGCCACCGTGCCACCCCTAAATGATTATATTTAATTGTAATTAAGCTATTATTGCTCTGTATATGACACTAAAACGGTCATTTTTAACATCTTTAAATAACTTTTTGTCTCATTTAAACTGTAGGGATAGTTTACAGTTTAACCCAAAGAATGACCAGTCTGGTAGATGAAGAAGAGCCGGAGTCAGAGATTTAAAAAAAATAAATTAAGTTTACTGAAGATAGTTTGCAGTTTTATTGGCAGAAGCCAGCTTCAACACTCTCAATGAGTTCCTAGGCCGCTCTGCTTACAGTTTCAACAATCGAACAATTATACTCTTTACACAAGTCCAGAAAGGGTGGGATCCAGGTAAACAGTTCTCATTGGTTACAACAGAAATAGACAATTCTAAATATATGCGTCAAAGAAACATAGTATCTACTTCCAGATATGGATGGCCTTAATGTGTGCGTCAAAGAAAGCATTGTATCTGTCTCCAGATATGGATGGCGACCTGATGCCTAGAGGTGAGGTCGCCCTAAGTTATTAGGAGCTGATCTCCGACCTGTAAAAAGCTAAACCAGGAACACAATAGACACAAAAGACCATCTGTGTTAAAGACTCAAGGATGTTTCTTGTACGTTCAGTTGTGTTATCAGGCTGGTTCAATCAACAGTCTGCAACAATATCTTGGCTACACACAGTCTGTCTCCACACAAAAAGGAATTACATTACTATTAATTATACACAAAAAAGATCAATCAAACAGCTATAAAATTATAGGCAATATATCAGGACAATGAAACAGGTGTCTTCTTCTCCTCTGTATTGGACCTCCAGTCATAGGAACAGATAGAGAGAGAGAGAGAGATCTCCATGACCTATGACCTGGTTTGTGTGTCTCCTGAAAACAAAGTTAAAATAGACAGGCAAAAAGAGAAACAAGGACACAGAACATTCTTACAGTAAGCAGTTTTAACTTATTCATTAGTTAAAATCAATTCACAGTTAAATACTGAGAAACAGGATGATGAAAAGGATAAACGGTGGTCCATGATGAGACGGATTGGAAAGCAGAAATCCGAATCCTTCGTAACTTTCAGGGCTCTATTTTGACGGTCCATGCGCAGAGCTCAAAACGCAGGGCGCAAATGCTTTCAGGGCGTGTCAGGATGCATTTTTGCTAATTTAAGGACGGGAAATCTGCCTTGCGCCGTGGCGCATGGTCTAAAAGGGTTGAGTTTATTTTCTTAATGAGTTATAGGTGTGTTTTGAGAATAAACCAATTAGAGTCTCATCTCCCATTCCCTTTAAGAGCCAGCTGCGTCGCGCCAAGAGCGCATTCGCTATTTACAGGACGCAAAGTAAGTCTAAATGGAAAAAATGAGCATTTCACAAGCAAACAGTTCACAGTGTTTTAACAGAAAACTGTTAAACAGAGCATCTACTGCATGAGAATGAGATATAATGGATCACTTTCACTTTCGCTCTTGGATAGGGAAACCTTTACACACAGACATCAATTAGCCTATAAATAAATACTTTTGTTTGTTAAGCGCAAATATTCATTTCAAAACTATTTCTAAATTCAGTTCTAATTTCCAGCAAACCAATAAATGAACAATAATAATGAAGTGTGCTCAAAAACCTGAGTTATATCCTAAAACACATGCTGTGCCCCATATGGTCTAAAACCTGACAGGTGGACAAATCTAAGCTTGTTTTTAATAAAACAAATATAAATATGGATATAATAAATAATACTGCTAATAATAATAACATTATACAAAAGCAAATTGTTATGAATGAACTGAAAAAGCCTCCCGAGATGAAGAAGACATAAAAGCAGTGATTTTTCATATTTATGTAGGCTAGAAAATAATATGTTTTGTAATATTTTAATCCTTTATATTTATATTCTATATCTATTCTTATTATATCCTATATATATCCTTAATATTTACATTTTTTCATATGTAAAGATATTTGCCTATTGCTCTCTTGTGTGTATTTAGCAGTGTGTAAGCGAGGCGTAACTCTGCGCTGGAGTTTAGACCGGGTTTGTTTTGGTCTAATGAAAAATCTATTATAGTTTCTCAAAATAGCAACGCGCCAGCGGTCCGCCTCAGAACGCCTTCCTTTTTAGAGCAGAACGCCTATGGGCGCACAAATAAGCGCTAATGCATTTGCTATTTAAACAGCGTAGCGCAACGCCTCAAAACCACTCTTGCGCCAAGCTGAAACTACCAAAAGACTATTGCGCCGTGCCTTGTGCCACACTGCGCCGGGTGTATGATAGGGCCCTCAGTGTTGCTTAAAATTAAACAGGCTCTTTTTTCATCTACTGTTGTCCTACTTTGACCAAATCTGGCCCCAATGTGCTGATTCTCGAAAACGGCTCTGCTCTGATTTGTGAATCTCACAGCCTGGCTTTGGTGAAGTGGTTCAGATTGGCTCTTGGCTGTCAGCGAGTGTCTTTTAGTGTGTGTGCGTGCTGGATTGCTTTGGTCTGTGCTGATGAAAGAGCATTATTGAAGGGACGAGGGCTGCCTGTTTGAAGCTCATGTGTTTGTCTACAGGGACACTGATGCCTGTCATGGGCTTTTTTGTGTGTGTGTTCAGTTTGATTTTGGAGCAGATCTCAGTCTCTGCCTTCAATTTCCATCTCGACCTTTCACTCACTTGCTTTTTCGACTGACTTCACAGTTGCTTTAATGTGTGCTTTTGCACATCGGTGTCATTAAGGGCAACGTAACCTTAAAATAGCCACTGTTTACAATCCTTTTTTTTTTATATAAGCTATATTTTTTGCAATTTTTGCTCTAACATGCCGCCCAACACTATTGAGTTCTCCTCTAAAATGTTAAATGACATGCAGACGAGGATATTTCTTTACTCACAAAAAATCAGCCTGCTCATCACTGCTGTAAAAGAGAAATAGTGGAGATGTTTAAGTGCACACGTGATTCCTTCATTCTGGATGTGTGTGTATGTGTGCGTGTGCAGAGATCTGTATGTCTGCACTCCTCCTCTGAATAATAGAGGAGTGTGTCTCTGGAGACACACACACACACACACACACACACACACACACTCACACACACAGAGATCAGGTGGTCTGGAGCGAATCATGTTTCCAGGTACAATAAGAGCCGTCACACCCTCAAACATCAGCACATCGGTCTGCTGCTCGTCGGCTCAAACATTTGTCTGTGTGTTTCACATCAAGCACGGTTCTGCTTGCTGCTGTGTTGATTATCACTAAACAAATGAGCACTTGTGTCTTATTTTCTTCCAGTTATTAAAAAAAAAAAGATTTTAGCTGCTTATTTAAACTGCTTATTTCAAATGAGCTGAATCAACACAGTCTGTAGGTTTTTTCGGACATCTTAATTGTTTTATGTTCAATTCACTTACATTTGAAACAACAATTAAAGGGCACCTATATTGAAAAATCAACTTTTCAAGCTTTTTGGACAGACATTTGTCTAGGTATAGTGTATAGACCAACATATTGGGGTGATATAAACACACACAGTCCTTTTTTTCAATTTAACAACATAAAAATGGTGGATCAATTAAAGCGGTTTTTAGACTGACCGCAACTTGACATAGGAGTGCGATCCCTCCGCCCACCAATACTGATTGACAGGCACGTCACCATATCCTCAGTTTGTTGTTTCAGCGTGCGAGTCAAAGCGATGTCACTAAAGGAACACTCTTGCTCTATTTTTAGATGTAAGGCTCATTGGGCTCAACACAAGATCAACATTCACCACATGATCGCTCTCATCGGAATTATTGTTTGTAACTTTAGGTAGGTTTGCAAACATGTGTACTTTCCATTGCGTCTACTTTAAACTTCAGCCGTTTGCATTTCTCGTACTCACAGAAGCTCCCTGTGATCTTAACTAGGTGCAGCTGGAAAGTGCGAGCGCGTTGCCTCACGTGAGTGTCGCTGCATTGGAAATAAAATAACGAACTTGCCTGAAGGTCGCACACTATCTTAAAAAGGGGTAAACGATGTGCCCTTTAAGTTTACCTAATTGATTTGAGTTGGGACAACATGAAGGAGTTGTGTGGAACCAAGTAGGGTGGGTTGATAGATGATGTCATCATCCATCGCCGATGGCCGTTAGATATCATGATGCTGAGCCCACATCGCGATCCTCCACCCCGTCTCCAATGCAGCTGCAACCTGTGCGCAAAAAATACACTTAAGGGGGTAGCACACCGAATGCACTGCTTGGTGATACGCTGCACCGCGCCATGCGTTTTAGAAATCTAAATATAGATTCCATCAGGGTTAGGGTTGGGTATCTGTGGCGAGGGGGCGTGGCCGAGAGCCGTGGGAACAGAGTGAGGCCACCGCATAAGTGGGTACACCTGCGGTGCGCACCTGCCTCGGATCCCACGGAAGGAGCTCTGGACAATAAAAGGAGGAACGATGGCAGAGGAAGCCGAGAGAAGACCGGGCCCGGGCATTTTACTTTTGCTTTCAGTTTGACGGCAGTCTCCGTGAGGACCTGCCGTCCGTTTGTTTTGGTTTAGACGGCAGCCTCCGGGAGGAGCTGCCGTCACTGTTATTAATAAATCAATTAAAAACTGCGTCAGTTCTCCGCCTCCTTCTTCTCGGCGGCCAAAGAGCCGTGAACTTCAATACAGTATCGTTTGGGGATATTTTTTTAAACGGTACCGGTGCCAAATCAGTGCCAGAACCGATACTTTTAAACCACAACATTATGGAGGATGACTCTAGAAAAATCTTTCATTTGACAAAATCTTAAAAATATTAATTTTAATTGAACAATATGGTTAAAGTTTAAAGTAAACATTAATTCATATGTTATATATTTAAATGACATTACTATCTTTTTTTTAATCATTTGTTGGTTAGCATGATTTTAAGATTTGCATTATGAAATTCATTCATTCATTCATTTTCTTGTCGGCTTAGTCCCTTTATTAATCCGGGGTTGCCACAGCGGAATGAACCGTCAACTTATCCAGCAAGCTTTTACGCAGCTGATGCCCTTCCAGCTGCAACCCATCTCTGGGAAACATCCACACACACATTCACACACACACACTCATACACTACGGACAATTTAGCCTACCCAATTCACCTGTACCGCATGTCTTTGGACTGTGGGGGAAACGGAGCACCCGGAGGAAACCCACACGAAGGCAGGGAGAACATGCAAACTCCACACAGAAACGCCAACTGAGCTGAGGTTCGAACCAGCAACTCAGCGACCTTCTTGCTGTGAGGCGACAGCACTACCTACTGCGCCACTGCCTCGCCAAGAACATATGAGCGAAGAGGATGGGATCCCAACCCTAACATGCAGAGCACAATGGATTAGCAGTACATCGCCTTAACCACTCGGCCACCTCGTCGCACACATTATGAAATTACATTAGCTTACTACTAACCTGTGGAAAGGCTGTCATCAAAATACTGAACTCCTTTTTCAAGGGTTGGGGCTTGTGACTATGTTTACATGGTTATCAGTAATCTAATGATTTGCCTTAATAAGACAGTAATATGATGAAGGTGTTTACATGAGTTGCTTTTTGAATGTTCCTTTCATGATCCTGTCTTACATGTTATAGTACATAGATCCATTAACGTCATTGCGTCATCCAGAGTTTCATGTAATTTCAGGTGTTTCATTTTTAGTTTTTTGACTTTAACTGCAGTTTCACTTGTTATTCAAGAACATTTCATTCATGCCCTCATGACAAACAGGTATTTGATGCAAGCATTAAGTAAGGACTGGTGGAAGAGTGCTCTTTTAATGGAATTTGATACCGCACATTGAATGGAAAGAAATAACCTCCTCATTTCATGACTTTGGTGGTCCTTTAAGGTAATCAAAAATCACTGTTTGCATGGTAGTCTAAACTCTAAATCAGAGTATTGTTTTAATCATGTTAAATCGGAGCATTGGTGTCCATGTACGTACTCATTGAAAGTACCAGATGATGTTGCAAGCTTTCAGAAATGTGCATTCCTCTGCCATGAAGTTAATTCCATTAATCGGATAAAACCTTTTTTTTGAACGCAGTTTGCAGCTGCTGCATTATATTCCAATTTAAAACAATGTTTTTTTTTTTCACCAGAAATTGCATTAAGTAATACATAAATAATACTATTATTTAATTGCTTTAAATTATAATATCTATTTCAGGATGAACACAAGCTGTTTATTGCTTAATTAATATATTTATAACGAGCAAATAGACATGAAGTGATGTGTTAAAAGTGTTTTTTTTATTACTACAAATCATATTGAGTATTTTTGGTAATCAATTAAATCTAATAGTTTGATTGTAAGTTTCAGCTCTAGTTTATGTGCATATACTGTATGTGTGTGTGTGTGTGTGTGTGTGACACTTTGACAGCTCAAGACAGCTCTGAAATTTCCTCACCATCTCTAGATATTATTGCTGTTCATAAGGTTACGCACACACATAGAGGTGCTGCGTTTAAAGCACAGATGGCAGAGCTCGCCAGAAACCATCTGTAAAGCAACAAGCATTACTGTATACATCAGTCTGCTTCTAATTAGACGCTCAGCTCACATGACCTGCTCATTATATCGGCCTGTAAAAGAACGCTGGGATTTATCATTTATTCTGATGCTGAATGGTACAGAAAGAAGACAATCACACCACGAGCAGTACACACACACACACAATCACACACGCACACACACACACACACACACATAAAACTTTTATATTTGAACATGGAACATTTAAACTCAACGGCGAGGCAGTGGCGCAGTAGGTAGTGCTGTCGCCTCACAGCATGAAGGTCGCTGGTTCGATCCTCGGCTCAGTTGGCGTTTCTGTGTGGAGTTTGCATGTTCTCCCTGCCTTCGCGGGGGTTTCCTCAGGGTGCTCCGGTTTCCCCCACAGTCCAAAGATATGTGGTACAGGTGAATTGGATAGGCTGAATTGTCTGTAGTGTATGAGTGTGTGTGCGAATGTTTCCCAGAGATGTTTTGCGGCTGGAAGGGCATCCGCTGCGTAAAAAACTTGCTGGATAAGTTGCCGGTTCATTCCGCTGTGGCGACCCCGGATTAATAAAGGGACTAACCTGACAAGAAAATGAATGAATGAACATTCAAACTCTGCATATAAATGCCAACTGAGCCAGCTGGGACTCGAACCAGCGACCTTCTTGCTGTGAGGCGACAGTGCTAACCACTGAGCCACCGTGTGCCATCTGTTATTATAATAAAAACAAATAAATTAAATCAAATAATGCAATAAATCAATCCATGTAATGCAAATGTATTAAATGTATTAAATCAATTACTGCATTATTTCTGCTTATGTTTCGGGTGTATTACCGTTGCCCGTTTTGTAACCTAAATACAAAGTATTTGCTATTTATACTTAAAAAAGCTTCATTTACAATCATATACACTGCCTTTTTACAGTAATAGCCACTGCGTTATTTTATATCATACAGCGTTTCACTTCTGTTTGCACTTTGCTATTTATACTTATGCAAAACAATGTGAAATAGGATCCTTAATATGTATATAAAATCTGTATTTTAAATGTATTAAAATACAGTATAATAATGTGTATTATAAAATCTGTATCTTATATGTATATAAAATCTGCCTTATTTTTTTTATCAAGTACCACATTGCTGATTATTGATCACTATCTGTGCCTAACATAAACAAAATACTGTATGATCTCTTTATACACTTGGTGCAAAAGCATATCTACCAGCAGCATATGCCTCGTTCACTGATATTACAGAGATGGCGGAATATTTTGAAGGTTATCATGTGGGCTGTCAGACGGCCATGATTGAAGTTAATGACACCATTCAGAGAAATCCCAGAGAGGATCCTAGAATTATTACCCTTTGAAAAATGGCAGAAAACATAGTTGTGCACATATGAAGGGACAAAAGAGTGGCTTCATTTTTAGCAGAATCCTGAGAGACCTTCAGAGAAAATGACCCTTTTCAGTAGAAATGGCCTTCGTGTGTCATTTACGTGCCGCAGATGAAAACACACACCCAACGTCCTGCTTTATAATACAACAAACACACACAAAAACACCCTCACTGAGAACGTCTGAACATATCTCAGGCATTCTGATGCACACTGTACGAAATGCTAGGTTACACACAATTGATTTTGGTTGGGGCAATATGAGGAATTAAGTTAACTTATTAGTTTTTACAAATTTAAGTGGATTGAACATAAAACAGTTAAGTTCAATAAAGCAATTAAGTTTTAGGAATTGTGTTATTTCAGCTCAATTTAAATAAGTAGTTTGAAATAACAACACACATTTCAATCTTTTTATTGGTATTTTGCTTGACAATACAAACTAAATATTAGTAAATTCCACCCCTAACCTCTCATGCCTTAATAAGACAGTAATATGATGAAGGCGTTTACATGAGTTGCTTTTTGAATGTTCCTTTCATGATCCTGTCTTACATGTTATAGTACATAGATCCATTAACGTCATTGCGTCATCCAGAGTTTCATGTAATTTCAGGTGTTTCATTTTTAGTTTTTCGACTTTAACTGCAGTTTCACTTGTTATTCAGGAACATTTCATTCATGCCCATCATGACAAACAGGTATTTGATGCAAGCATTAAGTAAGGACTGGTGGAAGAGTGCTCTTTTAATGGAATTTGATAGCAATTGTTGAATGGAAAGAAATAACCTCCTCATTTCATGACTCTGGTGGTCCTTTAAGGTAATCAAAAATCACTGTTTGCGTGGTAGTCTAGACTCTAAATCAGAGTATTGTCTTAATAATGTTAAATCGGAGCATTGGTGTCCATGTACGTACTCATTGAAAGTGCCAGATGATGTCGCAAGCTTTCAAGCTCTCTAACCCAAACCCTAACCTCTCATTCGTTAACTTAATTAATAACACAAGCAAAAATAAATACATAAATGCCAAATTAAAGATATTAAATACACTGTAAAATCCAAAAAATTGAGGTTATTTAAACCATTTGAGGAAACCGATTGCAACAAATCAATTAAGTTCAAAAACTAATCCTAATTAAAGCTGCAAGCAGCGATGAAAAGGGACCTCACGCCCGGGCTCACCGCCGCCCAGTGGCCTCAGGATGACAGAGAAGAACAAGCGAACAATAATAATAATTTAAGCTGACAAAATCTGAAAAAATCACAGATTTATTCCAAACTACCTTCTGTCAGCAGGTGGCGCTAAGACTGCGACTCAATAGCCGCGTTTCCACTATCGCGCCTAAAGCGAGCGAGCCAGGGCGAGCCAAGGCCAGTCGCTTTTCCACTGTCACTTCCAGGGCCTAATCGGGCCAAATCAGGGCTTTCTTGGGGCCAACGGCCGGCCTTTTTCGGCCAAAGAGGGTCAGCCGGGGCTTCGGGGCGGAGTGAAAGGAGAGGCGGGGACAGTTTTCCGATCACACACGAGTACATGCGCCAAACACATAACAAATAAATAAATGAGGGAAAGAAAACATCTGGAACAAATTATAGTCTGGGGTCTTTTTTGCATATGATCGCCCTTATGTTTTTTCTTTTAAATGTAAGGCTGTTGCATAAAATGATCTTTCTTTGCTGCATCTTTGATGTTTCAAAAATGCATAATAATCTTTACACCATATTAAAGACACAGCAGACAGTAAAGGTTTTCGAGAGTTTTTGTCAAGTTTAATAGGTGTGTTTTTGCGCGTTTAGATGCCTGTGTGTGTGTGTGTGTGAGGCTTTTTTCTTTATTTATTTTATTGTTTTTATTTATTTTGGAGATAATACACTATATGAATACAACAGTAAGACATTAAACTTTACAAATTTCATGTCCACTTTTGTAGGCTCAAAACAATAGTGTCATATCTATGATATCTATGATAGTGTCTGTCATGTAATATGAAAACAATCATATGATTTACCTAAAATAGAGTTTGTAAAGTTATAGTTTCTGTCTTTTAGTAGAAATACGGTAATTATATTATATGAGAGACTTTCTTTGTTTACCAAACAAATGGATCTAATAGGATTTGCATTGTAAACATTAAATAAAAGTAAAAAATGTATAATTTTTCCTTTAACATACTAATTTTTTAGTTACAATACTCCCAAAATTATTTCGCATTAATCTGCAGATTTTTAACAATGTTCTGCACAGAAATAGCAAAACATGTCCGCATATTCTGTCTGGCCCTACACATACCTCAGGAACAGTATAACAGAAAATGTTGGCGGTTTTAAAACCTTGACTTTTCCAAACCTTGAAAACGGCTATCATCCTATGCCTACTAGACACTGTCTTGGTGCATGTTTGAAGTTGTACTTCTTTGTTGGGAAATTAATTTAAAACACTTTACATGGTATCAGATCTGTTTTATAATGCCTCACGCTGAGTTTTTGGCCGCCGTTTCAGCACACAGCTTCTCACATCTCCTCTTTCGCTTGTTTTATTCCTGAAAGTGCAGAGAAGAAGAGCGACTGAAGGTCAAACGCTCCCCACAGTCTTTTTCTCTGGTTTATTTCGGTGGGCAAAAACGCAGCAGGACATCGCTGGGTCTCTGGAAAGGCAGTGCACTGTGTGATTGTGTGTACAGATGAAGTCAGAATTACTAGCCCTCCTGAATTATTAACCCCCTGTATATTTTTTCTACACATAATAATTTTAATAACTCATTTCTAATCACTGATTTCTTTTATCTTTGCTATGATGACAGTAAGGGCGAGGCAGTGGCGCAGTAGGTAGTGCTGTCGCCTCACAGCAAGAAGGTCGCTGGTTCGAGCCTTGGCTCAGTTGGCGTTTCTGTGTGGAGTTTGCATGTTCTCCCTGCCTTTGCGTGGGTTTCCTCCGGGTGCTCCAGTTTCCCCCACAGTCCAAAGACATGCGTTACAGGTCAATTGGGTAGGCTAAATTGTCCATAGTGTATGAGTGTGTGTGTGAATGTGTGTGTGGATGTTTCCCAGAGTTGGGTTGCGTCTGGAAGGGCATCCGCTGCGTAAAAACTTGCTGGATATGTTATCGGTTCATTCTGCTGTGGTGACCCCGGATTAATAAAGGGACTAAGCCGACAAGAAAATGAATGAATGAATGATGACAGTAACTAATATTTAACTAGATATTCTTCAAGACACTAGTTTCATTCATTCATCGTCATCTGCTTTTCCGGGCCGGGTCGCGAGGGCAGCAGTCTTCGGAAAGAACCCCAGACTTCCCTCTCCCCAGACACTTCTTCTAGCTCCTCCAGGGGGATCCTGAGGTGTTCCCAGGCCAACCGAGTGACATAGTCCCTCTAGGGTGTCCTGGGTCTTCCCCGAGGTCTCCTCCTGGTGTGACATGCCTGGAACACCTGCCTAGGTAGGTGTCTAGGAGGCATCCGAAACAGATGCCCAAGCCACCTCAGCTGACTTCTCTTTGTGGAGGAGCAGCGGCTCTAACCCAAGCTTCTCCCGGGTGACAAAACTCCTCACCCTATCCATAAGGGTGTGCTCTGCCACCTTGTAAGGGAAACTCATTTTGGCCGCTTGTATCCGAGAACTTGTCCTTTCGGTCATGACCATAGGTGAGCGTAGGAACATAGATTGACCGGTAAATCGAGAGCTTTACATTTCAGCTCAGCTCCTTCTTTACCACAGCGGACCGGTACATTGACCACATCACTGCTGCTGCACTGATCCGCCTGTCAATCTCACACTCCATCCAACCCTCACTCGTAAACAAGACCCCAAGATACCTGAACTCCTTCACCTGGAGTAAGAACTTTCTTCCAACTTGGAGATGGCAAACCATCTTTATTTTTGTGGAGCATCATTGCCTCGGACTTGGAGGTATTGATTCACATCCCAGCCACGTCACACTCGGCTGCAAACCGCCCCAGTATTCAGCTCAAAGTGACATTTAAAGGATTAAAGGTTAATTAGGTTAGGTTTGGGTAATTAGGCAAGTCATTGTATAACAGTGGCTTGTTCTGTAGACAATCCTTAACCAGTTAAACTCTCCAGACCAGGTACTGGGTCGACTTTTGCTTTAGGATTTAAAGGGCTAGCATTGCACCAGACCCCCGTAAGTGGTTATGTTTGAAAGTGTAGAATCTATATTTTATGCTCATATGCATCACTTTGGTTTTTATTCTACTGTACAAAAGTTATTTACACTTAAATACACAGTATTTTGGATACCCGAGCTGGGTATTGAACATTGGTTCATCTTCATATTTTTCATATGACACATCTACAAGTTATAGCTCAAATGAAAGCTCTTGCCGGTGCTCATACGGTTCTAGCGTTCTTTTAACTGAATTATATTCACATATCAAACAGTTGCTGAATGAATCTCGGTGTTTCCATGGCACAGAAGTGTAAACAATACATTTATGATCAATAAGCAGCCCCAGATAGCACAGACAGCTGTCATCTCTTACCTTATGCTGTGCGCTTCAGGGCCATTTCTCCTCTGTTTTTGAGGTGATGTGCATAAGTAATCCTTTTATATGTCTGACGTGGTCCAAACACAGTGAATTATGTTCGATCAAACAAAAGAATAGTGAAACATGTAAACAATGATCGCTCCTGTGGCTTGTACAGCACCTCTCATCAGTTGGAATGCAATAACTTTTGCATAGATTATGGTGGAGACATTTTTCTTTTTTCCTATGATTACAGACATGTGCAGGAACCACCAAAATTAATTACAGCACACTAGAACACACACAACCTAAAAGGTTCACTTTCAAATCTGAGTTTTTAAAAAAAATACAGAAAGTGCTTTGTTTTTAGGTGTTTATCATAACACAGACAACCTATGCAGTTATTTTAAACACTTTCAATAGTGTTTTATGAAAATTCAAAGAGCTTTCTTTAAAATGATACCACATTTTTGCATTTACAGCTCTGCATGTGGATTTGGGAAGCTTTTAAATTTGAGTAGGCAAAATCCAGGCGGAAATCCCAAAATAGCAGTTAGTTTAACTGGTTAAAATGGATTTTAAAAAATTAAAACTGCTTTTATTCTAGCCAAAATAAAACAAATAAGACTTTCTCTAGAAGAAAAAATATTATAGGAAATATTGTGAACAAAATCCTGAATCTGTTCAACATTGTTTGGGAAATATAAAAAAACCCCAAAAAATATTGACAGGATGGCGAATAATTGTGACTTAAACTGTACATTAGGTGTAGAGGTGGAGGGTGTTTGCTGACACTGAACACACTTGAGCACAGTCATTATTACACCACAGGCTGACTGTGTTCAGTTCAATGCACTTTAACTTACAGACCCTGTGAAATGGACTGATGTGCACCATTATCTTTGATGCATTGATATTCATCTTGTAGAGACAGGAAGGTTACATTTCTTTGGCTTGTTTTTAAGATTCATTACCATCAACATTTCTGATCAATTTTTCATCTAAATATTAAGATGAAGCCGATATATTTTGGGCGGTGCGGTGGGTCAGTAGTTAGCACTATTGTCTCACACCAAGAAGGTTGCTGGTTCGAGTCCCAGCTAGAAATTTGTTCTGGAGCAACACAGAAAAATTAATAGGTCAAAAGCCGCACATCTCCTGAGTATGTTTTTAATTTGATGCCGATATCATGCAAAATGACAGTTCTGGAATTACTTTTCTGAGACATAAGCCCCTTTCACACATACATACCTTTCCGGAAAATTACCGGCGATTTTCCGGAAAGGTTGTATGTGTGAACAGGTCCTTTTTGAAAATACCGGTAAATTCGTTCCTGCTATTTTCCGGAAAGAGAAGTTGTAACATTACCGGTAATTTGCCGGAATGCTGCGCTGTGTGAATGCAGAAGGAAGATTGCCGTAATAAGCGCGTGCACGTCTAGAACGTGCTGACGTAAGACATCTGCTTTAGCCAATCACAACAGTCAGACGCATTTACGTCCGCGCGGTTTATGAGAATAAAAGCCTTTGAATATTTTTCCAGACGGATTTAGCTGCTAGATGTTAGTCAGATCACGTTTATATGTTCTTCTTAATGCTAACTGTGTAAATAATTATCGATAAAATGTTTATGATAATCCGCTGTTTGTTTACTCTCAAGCTTTGCGTGTCCCCGTGAGCGCCCATAGCGCCAGCACACACACATATCATGAACATCTCGACATGCGAAAGTGTTTCTCTATGTTTTCATTGGAGTTATACTCAATACTGATCATCCACAGAGTTTGTAATGTAGTCAAATGTTTACAAACACTAGCACAGCCGTTTAGAGCTCATTTGTGGTGAATGATGTCAGAATTTACCGGCATTTTGCGATGGATGTGTAAATGCTCTTTTCTGGAAAAATTCCGTAACGTCCTCGCCTGTGTGAACAGCGCTTTTTTTAAATTTACCGGTAAAGTCGTTCCGGAGATTTTCCGAATATTTACCGGTATCACTGTGTGAAAGGGGCTAATGTAATGTGATTTCCTCCCTCTCCTTGTTTGTGGAGAAGCAGTCTGATGACCACACGTACTGAAGGTTTCACACACCGCAAATTTTTTAATTGTAAAATAACACGCAGAAAGAGTCTGAGAATTTCCAGTTTAATAGAATTGCTTTTTTTTGCAAGAACGATGCCCATCAATAGAGGTCATTGTTGAAAACTTAACCTCCTTTTGAAAAACCTTTGAAAAAAAATCAAATACGGCAATCCAAAAGGCAAGGCAAGGCAAGTTTATTTATATAGCACATTTCATACACAATGGCAATTCAAAGTGCTTTACATAAAGAAGAATAAAAGAAACAAGTAAAAATAAAAATAAAAACAAATAATAAAAATGCATAAAAACAAAACAAAACATAAAAACAGGTAAAATGTGATATAAAGAATGAAGAAGAAGAGAAAAACATGATAGTGCAATCTGTCGGACGCAGCACAGTGCTCATTCAGTAAAGGCACAGCTAAACAGATGTGTTTTCAGTCTTGATTTGAATGTGCCTAATGTTGGAGCACATCTGATCATTTCTGGAAGCTGATTCCATAAGTGAGGGGCATAGTGGCTGAAAGCCGATTCACCCTGCTTTGACTGAACTCTTGGAACTTCTAGTTTATATGATCCTAAAGATCTGAGTGATCTGTTAGGTTTGTATTCAGTGAGCATATCTGTGATGTATTTAGGTCCTAGGCCATTCAGTGATTTATAGACCAGTAATAATACTTTAAAATCTTTACAAAATAATAACTTTAAAATAATACAAAAAACAAACAATTTAGGACAAAAGCTAAATCTGTATGATGTTTTGAGCTGCAACTTTACACACACACTCCAGAAAGATCAGAGACTTATCTTACATCTTGTAACAAGAAACAAAATAGGTCTCCTTAAAATATGGACTTTGTAAAATGTGTAGTAGCCCTGATGTGTGGACGTGTGCGGTCTACTACCATTAATAATAATACATTTTATTTATATTGCGCTTTTCTCAAACTCAAAGCGCTAACAAGAGCATCAACACACAGAAGAACATGAAAAACACAAACAAAGTAAGAATGATAATGATGATAAAAATATACATATTAAAGAAGCCCTCATAGGTTATAAGCAATAATAAAAAGATGAGTTTTAAGAAGTGTCTTAAATCAGTCCAGGGAACTGGCGTTTCTGATGTTTGTGGGGAGAGCATTCCACAATTTAGGTGCACGATAAGAGAATGCCCTGCCTCCCATGCTGCTGAGTTTGCAATGGGGCTGATACAAGGTGAGCCCCGAAGCAGAACGTAGATTGCGAGACGAAGAGGAGGTAGATATCAGGTCACATATATAATCAGGTGCAGAACCATGAACAGCTTTATAAGTTAAAAATCAAGGTTTTAAAATTGATGCGTGACTTACCGAGTGTATTGTGACAGATCTGTGAGTTTGTGCGAGAGCGAGACAGCGAGGTTATGTTATTCAGCATGTTCCTCTGCTCCCCGCGGCCCATATGAAGTCATCTCCATTTGCTGGAAAAGGTCAGACAGCCTCTTTCTCTCTACACCTCTGGCGAACGGATGCAGAATTCACTCTGTGTGTGTGTGTGTGTGTGTTTCCAGCAGCTGTTGACCTCTCGTACTGATGGTCGGCACACAGTCAGAATTATAGCAGGTTCCTCTCTGATAATCACAGCGGCACAATTTGACCACTTTCCTTTTCTTCCATTTGTTTTAGATGACGGTATTCATTTTTCTTTGAACGCGTCACGGTGGGTAGCACGATCACCTCACAGCAAGAAGGTTGCTGGTTCGAGCCTCGGCTGGGCCAGTTGGCCTTTCTGTGTGGAGTTTGCATGCTCTCCCCATGTTCGCGTTGGTTTCCTCAGTGGTTAGCAATGTCACCTCACAGCAAGAAGGTCGCTGGTTCGAGTCCCGGCTGGGCGAGCTGAGATTTCTGTGTGGAGTTTGCATGTTCTCCCCGTGTTGGTGTGGGTTTCTTCCGGGTGCTCCGGTTTCCCCCACAGTCCAAACACGTGGTATAGGGGAATTGGGTAGGCTAAATTTTCCGTAGTGTGTGTGTGTGTGTGAATGAGTGTGAATGGGTGTTTCCCAGTGATGGCTTGCAGCTGGAAAGGCATCCTCTGTGTAAAACATATACTAAATAAGTAGGCGGTTCATTCCGCTGTGGCGACCCCTGGTTAATAAAGGGACTGTGCCGAAAAGAAAATGAATGAATGAATTTTCCTTTGACTTAGTCCTTTATTTATGAGGGGTCGCCACAGTAGCATGAACCACCAACTACTCTGGCATATTTTTTACACAGTGGATGCCCTGCCAACCACAACCCAGCACTGGGAAAATGACTAGTAATAATAATTATTAAAATGCTGTCTAGTAGATGCGCGGATCAGCTGAAATGACACCCGAATCTGCGGCTTCATACTAATCATCCATCCGCCACCCGCCTGCACATATGGTTTGATCTGACATATGTATCCGCACCCGACTTAAAACTTTTTGTGTTTAGGCATGATAGGTCACCGTCAGGGTCAGAGCAACTGGAGCTCTAGGCATAAGATGATCATGCCACCCTCATATCGAAAGCGAAAACGAGAAACAGGGTGTGATTGCGAGTATGATAGCGAGGACGGTAGGGGGATTGTTGTGAGACGCCCCCCTCTCTATTCTGCCGCCCTAGTCGGCCACCTGGGTCGCCTTGATGGAGGCGCTGATTAACAGCAGATTCAGTGAGCTATAATCTGCGCATCTCTGCTAGTAAAATAATACGTTAATCGTAAACGTTTTTAAATGAACATTTACTTAAAAAACAAAACTTTGTCTTTAGATAACATTTTCAAATAGATACAGAAAGTAAAAATGAGACATTTTAGCTGTTACAGATACAGGAACGAGATAACAAAAAGGGTGCTACTTCAGCCTAAACGGCAGCTATGTTGTGTTTACTCTGCTGTGCCTGGATTCGGGCGATTCCGCCTTGCCTCCAAAATGTGGCCAGCTTCACTGAATGAGCATTCGCTTGCACCGATTGTTGTAGGAATCAACAAGATTCTCCTTGCATGGCACTGCAGTCGTGGATATAAGCGATCATGTTTCTCCCAAATGATGGCAGATTTTCCTCTGATGACTCTGAAAGTTTGAACAGTAGGCTACTCTTGCACTTCATCCATTATTATTGGGCGTCTCATCTTCCCATTCTGCAATGCCCACTCTCTACTTTTTTCACTGGTCCACTGCCGTTTTCTGCTACATCCACCCGCAACCGGTATTAATGTATTTTTTTATTACTCGACCCGCCCGACCCCCTGCGAAAATAACCGTGCATCACTACTGTCTAGAAAAATGCTGTCATCATGTCAAAGACATACGAGTTATGACAAATTACGATTACTATTATGTTTTAAAAATATGTTGGAAAAATTCTACACCACAATCGGGAAATAAAAAAAATAGTTTTACAATTCTAAGCTATTAAAAAAATCTCCTCAGCGTTCTGTATTTTAGTGTTATAAATCCTTTAAATATTTTAATCAATGATAACAGTATAATTTTGTATTCATAACTAGTTTGTTATATTTTTCTTTATTAAGCGATATATCTGAATTAAAAACTGATTATGTTGTCTGCTGAACAGTAAAACCAAGGAGGCACTGTTAAGGTATTTGTCATTGCATTTGAAAAATAGTCAAAACCACACCTTAACTAATCGTAATATTCAAAAATGCTTTATTTCCAAAACAGAAAGCATGAGCTGTGTATTATAGGAGCACATTTGAATTTTATTCACACAGATAATGCTAGTTCTGTTATTAAATCTGCCACCATGCTGACACACAGGCATTTGTAGCTCCGCCCTCTTCTGAAAAGAGCACAATCTCATTTAAAGCGACAGTCAACAAAATAAAAAAACACAAATGGGATCATGTACTGTTCATGCATTTGTTTTAATGCTGCTATTCTTGCCTTCTCTTTAGGAAAATAGTTAAAACCACACCTTAACTAATCGTAATATTCAAAATAGTTTTATTTCTGAAACAGAAAGCATGAGTTCTGTATATTAGGAGCACATTTGGTTTTTATTTACACAGATAATGCTAGTTCTGTTATCAAATCTGCCACTATGCTGACACACAGGCATTTGTAGCTCTGCTCTCTTTTAAAAAGAGCACAATCTCATCTGAATTTAAAGCGACAGTCACCAAAAAAAAAAAAAACACAAATAGGATCAGCTACTGTTCATGCATTTGTTTTAATGCTGCCATTCCTGCCTTCTCTTTAAGAAAATAGTCAAAACCACACATTAACTAATCGTAATATTCACAATAGTTTTATTTCTGAAACAGAAAGCATGAGTTCTGTATATTAGGAGCACATTTGGTTTTTATTTACACAGATAATGCTAGTTCTGTTATTAAATCTGCCACTATGCTGACACACAGGCATCTGTAGCTCCGCCCTCTTCTGAAAAAGAGCACAATCTCATTTGAATTTAATGATCAGTCACCAAAATGGCACAACTAGGATCATGTACTGTTTATGCATTTGTTTTAATGCTGCCATTCTTGCCTTCTCTTTAGGAAAATAGTCAAAACGACACCTTAACTAAACGTAATATTCACAATAGTTTTATTTCTTAAACAGAACGCATGAGCTGTGTATTATAGGAGCACATTTGATTTTTTTTCACACAGATAATGCTAGTTCTGTTATCAAATCTGCCACTATGCTGACACACAGGCATTTGTAGCTCTGCTCTCTTTTAAAAAGAGCACAATCTCATCTGAATTTAAAGCGACAGTCACCAAAAAAAAAAAAACACAAATAGGATCAGCTACTGTTCATGCATTTGTTTTAATGCTGCCATTCCTGCCTTCTCTTTAAGAAAATAGTCAAAACCACACATTAACTAATCGTAATATTCACAATAGTTTTATTTCTGAAACAGAAAGCATGAGTTCTGTATATTAGGAGCACATTTGATTTTTATTTACACAGATAATGGTAGTTCTGTTATTAAATCTGCCACTATGCTGACACACAGGCATCTGTAGCTCCGCCCTCTTCTGAAAAAGAGCACAATCTCATTTGAATTTAATGATCAGTCACCAAAATGGCACAAATAGGATCATGTACTGTTTATGCATTTGTTTTAATGCTGCCATTCTTGCCTTCTCTTTAGGAAAATAGTCAAAACGACACCTTAACTAAACGTAATATTCACAATAGTTTTATTTCTTAAACAGAACGCATGAGCTGTGTTTTATAGGAGCACATTTGATTTGTATTCACACAGATAATGCTAGTTCTGTTATCAAATCTGCCACTATGCTGACACACAGGCATCTGTAGCTCCGCCCTCTTCTGAAAAGAGCACAATCTCATCTGAATTTAAAGCGACAGTCACCAAAAAAAAAAAAACACAAATAGGATCAGCTACTGTTCATGCATTTGTTTTAATGCTGCCATTCCTGCCTTCTCTTTAAGAAAATAGTCAAAACCACACATTAACTAATCGTAATATTCACAATAGTTTTATTTCTGAAACAGAAAGCATGAGTTCTGTATATTAGGAGCACATTTGATTTTTATTTACACAGATAATGGTAGTTCTGTTATTAAATCTGCCACTATGCTGACACACAGGCATCTGTAGCTCCGCCCTCTTCTGAAAAAGAGCACAATCTCATTTGAATTTAATGATCAGTCACCAAAATGGCACAAATAGGATCATGTACTGTTTATGCATTTGTTTTAATGCTGCCATTCTTGCCTTCTCTTTAGGAAAATAGTCAAAACGACACCTTAACTAAACGTAATATTCACAATAGTTTTATTTCTTAAACAGAACGCATGAGCTGTGTTTTATAGGAGCACATTTGATTTGTATTCACACAGATAATGCTAGTTCTGTTATCAAATCTGCCACTATGCTGACACACAGGCATCTGTAGCTCCGCCCTCTTCTGAAAAGAGCACAATCTCATCTGAATTTAAAGCGACAGTCACCAAAAAAAAAAAAAAAAAAAACACAAATAGGATCAGCTACTGTTCATGCATTTCACTCTTTAAGAAAATAGTCAAAACCACACCTTAACTAATCGCAATATTCAAAATTGTTTTATTTTTTATACAGAAAGCCAGTATTATGTATTATAAAATCATGTTGGATTTTTCTACACAGCTGTGTATTTGGAAATGAGCTTGATATTGAAAAAGCTGCTCTGAGCACAGTCACACTGATGAAAAGTTGTGTCTAATTGAGAAACCTCACTGCTGTTAGTTAGTTCTCAACACTGCTGGTAAAAGCCTTCACTTGTCGTTCATTTGTATTCCACGAGCCTGCTGCCACCTGCATCCATTAAACGCTCAAAATCTGTGTCTGTGTGTGTGCGTGTAAGAAAGAGCGGCTGAGATCCAGTCGTGGAATATCAAGGGAAATTTCATGGCTGCTGCTCTTTCCGTCAGGGTAAAACTGCCTCCTATTGCTGTGAGATTCTCTCCGGAGACCTTAAACAGCCGACCTGGAAACCAGACGAACACTGAGTGAGAAAAATACAGGAAATAGATGGAGATGGAGGTATTTCAGGCGATAGAATTCACTGACAATTATCTAGTATCTTGAAAGATACTACTTTACCATCACCTGATGAAGATGGCTTTCTTAATCAGGGCATAATAAAAATATTTATAAATATATACAGTTGACGTTGAAAATCTAAATATATGTTTATATATTTTAGGATCAGGTGGTGCAGTGGGTAGCACAATGGCTTTATAGCAAGAAGGTCACCGGTTCCAACCCCAGCTGGGTCAGTTGGCATTTCTGTGTGAAGTTTGCATGTTCTCCCCGTGTTCGTGTGGGTTTCCTCCGCGTGTTCCGGTTTCCCACACAGTTCAAACACTTGAGCTATAGGTGAATTGAATGAGCTAAATTGTCCGTGAATGAGAGTGTATGGGTGTTTTCTAGTAATGAGTCGCAGCTGGAAGGGCATTTGCTGTGGAAAACATAAGCTGGATAAGTTAGCGGTTCATTCCGCTGTAGCGATCCCTGATTAATAAAGGGACTAAGTCGAAGAAAAATGAATAAATGAATGTATTTTCGTGTCATTTATGTACCAGTAGCATGTTTATTTATGTTTTTTATAAGTTAAAACTGTATTATTTCAGTTTGTATCTGGGTCATTGTGAGTCCTGAGTTTAGTCACCAACGAGGTTGATCTATCTTGGCCTTATTTTTTTTTCAATAAATAATGTGACATGGTGATAATGATAAAATAATGATAAATATTGACACATGGCATAAAAAATTAAGTCCCTTTAAAGGTGCAGTAGGTGATTTTCTTCAGAAACATTTTCGTTGTGCTGGTTAAAAGTCTCTTCACAGTCTAATATTAATGATTACAGTAAATGATCTAAATGTGTTTATATGTATTTTTATATTCGGGGTAAGGCATAAAACTAAAAAGTGTCCCATAATTCTGATAAGTAAGTAGCTCAAACTGTCTGTCAAGCTCTCTGTTCACGACACACGAGACTGTCACAGTCGCGGCAAAATCAAATGCTGAATTGAAACTGTTTAAACTCTTAAATCAGTATTGGAGTTACCTTTGCACGCTGGAGGAAGGACGACACCACACCATGGCTGTATTTCGGATGAAATATGAGATGAGACCTGGAATGAGATGCGTCCTCTGTAGGCTAGATTGTCTCTTTTCAAAACGCTCAGTTCAGCCTGTGTGGACTTCGAAGGACTTACCTTTGAAGTTTGCATCCTTCGGAGGATACAGTCTCTTAAATGAGACACAGATACTATCTTTGGTTATATAGTGAATTGTTAGCCCCCCCCCCCCCCCCCCCCCCTCCAATTTCTGTTAAATGGGAAGAATATAATAATAGTTTTAATAGTTGATTTATATTAACGGATTTCTTTTATCTTTGCCATGATGACAGCACATAATATTGGACTTGCTATTCTTCACCAATCATACGATTCCTAAGCCAATATAAACTATAAAACCATTTCCATTGAGTTGGGAGTTCCATTTATCAACCATCTTTGTTTTGAAGAATACCCCCTTCCACCCCTACTCCTCCTCCTTTCCTACATGGGTGGCATGGTGGCCCAGTGGTTAGCACTGACAGCAAGAACATCTCTGGTTCTAGTTCTAACCCAGCCAGCTGACGTTTCTGTGTGGAGTTTACACGTTCTCCTCATGCTCATGTGGGTTTCCCCCGCGTTCCCTGGTTTCCTCCCACCGTCCAAAAGCATGCAACTTAAGTTAACTGACCAATCCAAATCAGCACCATAGACATGCTCCTAGTAAGTAGTTATCTCTTCAGAGCAATCACAATCTGTTCATTAACTACTACAGCAGGGGAGTTCTCGAGATCTACCAGAGCTCAAACTCTCCTCTCACCCTTCAAACGGGAGGGAGCCCCGTGCTCGAGGATCTTATAAGCTCAGGGCTCTCTCCTGGGACAGCATGCCAATCACGCTTTATAATCAATTATCAGCTAAGTGTGAACTCTTGAAATATACATTAACCAATGAAACCTTATTGTTAAGTGTGACCCCTACGTTTGGGTGTGGTGTGTCCCGACCCATAAAGGTCTTGATTGGTTGGTGACCACTGATCTAGATGAATGCAAGCAGCTGGAACGAGTACAGACAGACTCGAGTGTTTTTGTACCAGTGGAGGTGTGTGGCTGATGTTCATGCCATCAGTTTTTGCGGTGCCACCTACAGCATGTAGGTCAGGTGATTATTAATGGAGGAATGTCCTCGCCGGTCCGTGTTGAATGGATGGCGAGCATCTGTGTCCCAGTAGCACAGTTTGAGACTTTCTTTTTGCCTGTGATCCGGATAAGCAGCGTACAGAAATCCCACTGGAAGCGAGTCTGAAACAGATGGCTCTCAAATCATCTCGCAGGAAACATAACAGTGAATTAGACATGCAGTCGGCAGCAATATTTGACTGCAGTGAGTGCTGCTATTGCATAATACACAGTCAGAAATCATGTTGAGCTTAAAAATCAGATCAAGTTAAATGAATCAGAATTTTTTTTATTAAAATTAGTGCCGAGCATTGATTAATCGAGATTAATCACATCCAAAATAGCACATGGTTTTGACATAATGTACGATATGTGTGTTTACTCTGTATGCTTATATTTATATACACTCACCGGCCACTTTATTAGGTACACCTTACTAGTAACAGGTTGGACCCTTTTTGCTTTCAGAACTGCCTTAATCCTTCGTGGCGTACATTCAACAAGATACTGGAAATATTTCTCAGAGATTTTGCTCCATATTGACATGATAACATCACACAGTTGCTGCAGATTTGTCGGCTGCACATCCATGATGTGAATCTTCCGTTCCAACACATCCCAAAAATGCTCTATTGGATTGAGAACTGGTGACTGTGGAGGCCATTTGAGTACAGTGAACTCATTGTCATGTTCAAGAAACCAGTCTGAGATGATTCACGCTTTATGACATGCTGCATTATCTTGCTGGAAGTAGCCATCAGAAGATGGGGACACTGTGCTCATGAACGGATGGACATGGTTAGCAACAATACTCAGGCAGGCTGTGGCGTTGACACAATGCTCAATTGGTATTAATGGGCCCAAAGTGTGCCAAGAAAATCTCCCCCACACCATTACACCACCACCACCAGCCTGAACTGTTGATACAAGGCAGGATGGATCCATGCTTTCATGTTGTTGACGCCAGATTCTGACCCGACCATCCGAATGTGGCAGCAGAAATGGAGCCTCATCAGAGCAGGCAACGTTTCTCCAATCCTCTATTGTCCAGTTTTGGTGAGTCTGTGTGAATTGTAGCCTCAGTTTCCTGTTCTTAGCTGACAGGAGTGGCACCCGGTGTGGTCTTCTGCTGTTGTAGCCCATCTGCCTCAAGGTTGGACGTGTTGTGTGTTCAGAGATGCTCTTCTGCAGACCTCGGTTGTAACGAGTGCTTATTCGAGTTACTGTTGCCTTCCTATCAGCTGAACCCAGTCTGGCCATTCTCCTCTGACCTCTGTCATCAACAAGGCATTTGCGCCCACAGAACTGCCGCTCACTGGATATTTCCTCTTTTTCAGACCATTCTCTGTAAACCCTAGAAATGGTTGTGCGTGAAAATGCCAGTAGATCAGCAGTTTCTGAAATACTCAGAGCAGCCCGTCTGGCACCAACAACCATGCCTTGTTCAAAGTCACTTGAATCCCCTTTCTTCCCCATTCTGATGCTCGCTTTGAGCTGCAGCAAATCGTCTTGACCATGTCTACATGCCTAACTGCATTGAATTTCTGCCATGTGATTGGCGGATTAGAAATTTGCGTTAATGAGCCGTTTGACAGGTGTACCTAATAAAGTGGCCGGTGACCGAATAAATACATGCATGCATATATTTGAGAATATATTTATTTATTCATTTAAATATCTGCTAAACAAGTTTTGTGTAAGTGGCTAAGGAGTTATCATGTGGTTGCTAAGGTTTTCCAGTAAGTTGCTAAGCAGGTCTGGTCAGTTGTTCAAGTTTTGCTAAGGTTTTCTGGTTTGTCTTTTATAGTTGTTATGAGGTTGCTAATGTTTTATGGCTGCTACTAGTGAGTCATGTAGTTGCAAAGATTTTCTGGTTGCATTGCTAAGGTTTGCTAGCGGGCAAAAGACAGACAAGAAAGATGCGTTCCATAAAAGCATGTTTAATCGTCTTCCACAAATGCATCTCAATGCAATCGATCTTGTTTCACTATGTTTTGTTGTAAACCGAGGCGAAAAAACTCTAAGAAATATTTTTTTTGCAGTGTGTCAGCATCTAAAGGAGTGTGTGTCCTTTATGTCCTTCATTATATCTTCATCCATCAGTGTGTGCCGTGAGACAGATTTGAGCACACAGTTTGTCTGCGGCAGCCCTGTGATAGTATTGATCCTCTTCTCTCTGGCTTCATTGCATCTCCGTATCTGATCCGACGCTCCTTCTTCTTGCCTGTCACTCCTGGAGGAGCTGATTCTCCTATTATGAACAGTAAAGCTGGTTCTGGATCAGTCTAAAGCACATGTATCAAACTCGAGGCCCGCAGTATTATTTTATGTGGCCTGCGAGAGATTGTTCAGATCAAATGCAAATTGAAGTATTATATAATAGCTTACACACAAAGTCGATGCAAACTAGGCTGCATTAATGATGCAGAATGTCTTTTTCTGCAAATGTGCACAATTCGCTTCAATCGCATATTTCATCCACAATATATTCATTCATTTATTTTCTTTGCAGCTTAGTTCCTTTATTAATCAGCGGTCGCCACAGCAGAATGAACCGCCAACTTATCCAGCATATGTTTTACACAGCGGATGCCCTTCCAGCTGCAACCCATCTCTGGAAAACATCCATACACTTTCATTTACACACATACACCACGGACAATTTTAGCTATTACCCAATTCACCTGCACCGCATGACTGTGGGGGAAAGCGGAGCACACAGAGGAAACCAACGCGAACATGGGGAGAACATGCAAACTCCACACAGAAACGCCAACTGACCCAGCCAAGGCTTGAACCAGCGACCTTCTTGCTGTGAGGCGACAGCACTACCTACTGCGCCACTGCGTCGCCCCCATGTGCAGGTATATAAATTCAAAATGCAAAAGTTGTAATGGAACAAAGAGACATCCAGGAGGTTGCACTTGCAGAATAAATCCTGACAGGTTTATTTGGCAGCCTGGCGTGCAGTGGAGCACTGTTAAAGGGTTTATTCCGTGAAAACAACTGTCCTGGATGTACTTTAGCCTACTTATTACGTGGACACTTCCCACAAAGCGTTACAGAACAATTAAACGCAAAACTAACAGAAACGAAAACAGCTGATAAAGTATGCACTAACCTGTGCAGTATTAAAGGGGTGGTAATTTTAAGGCCTGTGTTTATAAGATGCAAAGCAACGTGTGCTCATGTTTCACTTGTAGAAAATCACATTATTTTTTCAGAAATCTCACTTTAATGATATACAGCTGCTCAGCTAGCATGAAAACCACAGTCATATTTCCTAGTTCCTCTGAAAGGCCCGCCCTTAACCAATTAAACTCTGCGTGAAGTCATCGGCTTTCGCTTTAAGATTTAAGGGCCAGCATTGCACCAGACCCCCGTAAGTGGTTTTGTTTGAAAGTGTAGAATCTATATTTTATGCTCATATGCATCACTTTGGTTTTTACTCTACTGTACAACAAGTTATTTACACTTAAATACACAGTATTGTGGATACCCGAGCTGGGTATTTTACATTGGTTCATCTTCATATTTTTCATATGACACATGTACAAGTTATAGCTCAAATGAAAGCTCTTGCCGGTGCTCATACAGTTCTAGCATTCTTTTTACTGAACTATATTCACATATCAAACAGTTGCTGAATGAATCTCTGTGTTTCCATGGCGCAGAAGTGTAAACAAAACATTTATGATCAATAAGCAGCCCCAGATAGCACAGACAGCTGTCATCTCTTACCTTATGCTGTGCGCTTCAGGGCCATTTCTCCTCTGTTTTTGAGGTGATGTGCATAAGTAATCCTTTTATATGTCTGACGTGGTCCAAACACAGTGAATTATGTTTGATCAAACAAAAGAACAGTGAAACATGTAAACAATGATCGCTCCCTGTGGCTTGTACAGCACCTCTCATCAGTTGGAATACAATAACTTTGTCATAGATTATGGTGGAGACATTTTTCATTTTTCCTATGATTACAGACATGTGCAGGAACCAGCAACATTAATTACAGCACGCTAGACCACACACAACCTAAAAGGTTCACTTTTAAATCTGAGTTTGAGTTTGGAGCTGTTTTGTCAAATCATGCCTGCTGTCTATTGTTAATTCGCCGGGGCACTTTTGATCATTTTGGTATGGCGCTTTCTATCCAAGACTAAAAAGGGCATGTGCACTGCACAGGTTGAGCCCTATGTGTGCACGTGCCTGATTGGGGGGCTAATAATTCAGACTTCAGCTGCACATGTTACATAAAATATATGTAATAACCTGCCCCTAGAAATCAGCCATAACGCTGAAGTGGCCTTCAGTAAAAATTAACTAGACACCCCTGGCCTAAAGGTTAGAGACTGCTGTCAGTGTTTGTATTTGCGGTCTGCAAAGAGCTCCGGTTAGCCGTTCATGACAACCGGGAAAGAGCGCACAATCCTCCAGGGTGAAGAAATGATCGGCTGCCGTTTGTACTTCAGCAGTCCAGTAAAAACCAGAGTAAAGGGCTTTACTTAGATTTGACACAGATTTGCTTCTTACTCTGGAGATTATCTGTGATCTGTGTTCTTCTGAAACATCTTAATCAAAGCTTCTGCTTTAAAGACTGTGCATGCATTTACATTCTGGTTCAGACTGATTTGTGCTGGTAACACATAACATAAGATGCGAAATTAAAACCTTATGTTTAATCCTCCTAATACATTCACTCAAAACATGATTTTAGCTGCTTGTTCAAACTACCTATTTATAATGAGCTAAAACAATTCAATTCTGTCCAGTTCTGGTGGGGAAACGTAATTGTAGTTTGTTTATTCTGCTTACAGTTGGAACCAGAAGTTTACATACATAATGTCTGCTGGTAAATCATACTAAATGTTTACTATTTTAAGTCCGTTAGGATTGCCTAAATGATTTACATTTGCTAAAAGCCAGAATAATGAGAGAATTTTTTATTAATTTCCAGACAGTCAAAAATTTACATACATTTCCTTGGTATTTGTTCAGCTTTGATTTTAAACTGTATAACCTTGGTCAAACGTTTTGGGTATCTTTCCACAAGGAATTTTGGCCCATTCCTCCTGACTGAATTGGTGTAACTGAGTCAGATTTGTTGAATTTTGTCTTCTCTCTCATACAGCATGGGTCTTTTCAAACATACATGACAGTTTCAGCATATGTTGTATATATTTCATGCTTTTCTGACACAGACGGTTCTCATTGTATCCTCTGTCGTGCTCTTATGACCCGTTTGCCTTAACCTGTCACCTGTTTTCAAAGACATATAATGGCAGATTCGTAGGGCCCTCCATTCACCCAATTAAACGTGTCTTCATATAGGTTTAGTAAATAAAAATCTTCATCACGAGCAGATTACATACAGGAATAGAGAAAAGAGCGCTCTTTAATTATCAGCTGTTAGTCAGCGTCTGCTCTTTTTTTTTTTCCTGGTCATTGCGCCTTTGCCGTGTGCTGTGTAAATGCAGACTATCGGATAGAGTGGAGGAACTATGACGTCACTTTGTAGGCTAATCGGCTGCTAGCATCAAACTGGTTACCTTGTGAAAATCCCTATAGGATTTTCCCATAGGCTTTTCGAAGATTGCGAATAATAAGCTCTGTGTTCAGACACTGTTCATGACACTTACACGTTTTGTTCAGCCGGATAATCCTCACATGAAAATACAACTTTGAGCATTTTTGGATCTTAAATGCAAACGCAAGAACTGAAAAGCTAACATTAGGCTATAAACGGACTACAGAGCCCTCGGGGCGCTTGCCTGTGATGTCAGCACCACGCTGCTACAGACAACTTATCAAGCTTATTTTTAGAAATAATGTCCATGACAAAGAGTTAATCTCTCTGTATATTACATTATAATCCACGCTATATATTATAAACAAATGAATACGCAAAAACACATAGACCTATGTGCCTTTTATATTGTTTTTATACGTGGGAAATACATCTGTTTTGCTTTACGGTTGTTCTAAAAGATTTAAAACTGCGTGTATAAATCTGCCTACATAGTATTATCATAAGACATATTTAAATAAGTGTATTGCTCGCGTGCACATAGCCTGCGACGACAGAAATGAGGCATGAGGAGAAACAAGTCTATCAAATGCCTAAGTTCCCTCATGATGGACACAGATCAACATTCAATATTCCTTTTATGTCATGAACTACAGCGAAAAGCAGCCCATACAGTCACATCTGCTTTACATTTTATGGAGTGTAAATATTGCAGTTATGACAGAGTTAAATGTGTTCAGATGAAGAAAACACTATGAAAAATCACTTGATTACGTTAAAACGACAGTTAATATGTGTGTATTTTTACACATTTATTCACACGTTTGCATTACTGAGGGCAGGAGAGAGACAGGCTGCACTGGTGAGCAGTATCTTCATAATATAGTTTAATTAAAATAAATGATCAACAAATGAGTCTGTCTCGACAGCCTTTACATGTGAAGGCATTATCTACACACAATCTGAATTCCCAATTAGAAAAACACAACAAACTATAAAATACTATTCATGAAAATACCTAAATAACAGACAAATCCAAACGCCCAACACAAGCGAGCTGCGCTCCAGACCAGATCAGCCTGATGACGTATAGTAGTCCCATTTAGCAACTTGATAGCAACCGTCTTTTTAAGGAAGCATGGCCGAATTAAAAATTCTAGAGTGTGCTGTAACGCATGTGTTTTATGTCGTAGAACAAAACGTGAAAATATCTTGAGTTTGTGTTAGCCACGGACCTTATTTAAGTGATTTTACTGAAATCCCATATAAAAAACCCATTGACTTTGGAACGAGGGAACCGGAACTTCGGTTTTTGCATACAAATTGATGTCATAGTTCCTCCACTCTATACGAATCACTTTTAAAAGATGATGCAAGCAGGTCAGCAAAAAAAGCAGATACAGTCACAAAATCGGAATGGATCATCAAGATCTGCAGTGTAAATGCAGCCATAGTCGCAATATAAGTGAGGGTCACATAACATTTGAGAGTTCGATAATTTATAAACTCCTCTCTGTTTTTTTCTTTTCTTTTGAAGATCTCGTCATTGCGTAACATTTGATTGTCTGATCATATGAGCACACTCTCTGCAAGCGAAGCACGTTTTCTCTTGCTTTTTCTCCCTCATTTGATAGAGTGACCCTGACGGTCAGTGCAGAGCGTTAAAAACACAGCAGCCCTGTCGTCCAGTGTACAGATATAATCTCATCAGCATCAAAACATGACAGCGCTGGGGTTATAAAACAGCTGAGAATAAATCATCACTCGCTCTGACATCAAAACCAGCAGAGGGATTTAAAGAAGAGTTTATACGCTTTCCTCTACTCCGATGACGTCTGTGTTTGTATCATAAATCAACACTGTTCAAAAGATTACGGGTGGCACGGTGGCTCAGTGGTTAGCACTGTCGCCTCACAGCAAGAATGTTGCTGGTTTGAGCCTCGGCAGTTGGCATTTCTGTGTGGAGTTTGCATGTTCTCCCCGTGTTGGCGTGGGTTTCCTCCGGGGGCTCCGGTTTCCCCCACAGTCCAAAGACAAGCACTATAGGGGAATTGGCTGAACTAAATTGGCCGTAGTGAATGAGCGTGTGTGAATGTGAGAGTGTATTGGTGTTTCCCAGTACTGGGTTGTAGCTGGAAGGGCAACTCGGCCCTGAAGGGCTGCATGTTTTAGTTCCAACCCCAATTAAACACACCTGATCAAGCTGATCAAGCTCTTTCTAGTTATACTTGAAACTACCAGCCAGGTGTGTTGGAGGAAGTTAACTATGCAGGACACCAGGGGCCTCATGTACGAAGACTTGCGTGGAAATCTTACTAAAACATTGCGTACGCACAAAGCTGTAAATGTGCGTACGCAGAAAAAAATTCAGATGTATGAAACACTGCGTACGCCGAATCTCACGCATATTCTTTTGTACATCCGAATGAAGGTGAAACTGAGCGCAACATGCACGAGCACAAAACCCCTCCCTGCCTCCTCCCCCGTATGAATATGCTAATAACTATGCTAATGGTAAAACCCAACGAAAAAGCAACGGCAAGAGCAAGCAAACAGAGAAACTTTGAACAGAATGTGAATTGGAGGTGCTGCTTTCGGAGGCAGACCGGAGAAAAGCGGTGTTATTTGCAAGTTTGTTCCCCGGAATTAACAACAAAAGAAAAAAATGGAGTGGGAGAGTTTAGCTGATGTGGTTAACACAGTTGGGTCTGAACAACGCACTGAGTGAATTAAAGAAGAAATAGTGTAGTTTATAAATGTAAACTGTTGCAGGACGCTTAACAGTCTCAGTGGGGCAGCTTGTGAGACACATGTCATCATGTTTTGACACGTTTGAGCGTGAACTCGGCTCGAATCCAGCGTCTGATGAACTCTTTCTTCTTTTTCCCCCCGCTTCATATCAGATTTTGCCCACTATTTATCACGAGAAAGACAAGTTTATAAAGACAAGTCTATGAGATAGCTCAGATTACATTGGGAAAACAGGCGACCGCTGCAAATTGTGCTTTAATGTTTGGCTGGTCAACTGTATGGTATGGAATCCTTATATACCTGCTAGATGAACCCGTCTCATACAGCTGCCATTGCAAGGCTCAGACACTTTGTAGAGAGCAATTTAACACAACTGCCTCTAGGAGTCGCCAATGGAAATAAAACAGACACGCACAAAAAATGTGCGTACGCCAGCCATGAAGCTGCCGTGGAGCTGCGCACATTCCCACGTTCAATTCATTGTTAGTAAATCCAAACGTGAGCCATTCTGAGCGTGAAACCTGCCGTACGCAAAGTTTTTGTGCGTACGCAGCGTTGATACATGAGGCCCCTGCTCTCCAGGACCAAGTTTGGACACCCCTGGCGTAAATCATATGCTGGAATAGTTGGCAGTTCATTCCGATCGCAATCTATTGCTTTTCCTGCAGTTCCTGGATGTAATGTCAAATTTTAAGAGCTGAATTTGATCCACTGAATTTTTGGAAGTGAATTTTTTTACAGAAATAAAACGAACTGAAAAGACTTTTGAACTTTACGCTTCGTATTTTTCACCGGTATTGAGTATTTTGTGGGTAAAATCTGGAAATGGAATAAGAATTATTGAATTTTTAATTATGAAAACGTGTTTGAAATATTTTTAGTTAAGATATTCACAGCTTAAGGAAACAGCTGTGTAAAATTTCAGAACCTAAAATGACAAACTCTGGCAATCCAAGCCACTAAAATGCAAGCAGTTGTTAATTCAGTGTATTATTGTTTTCAGTTTGAGCTATTCGACAAGCTTTATATTTCAATACTTTTGCCATTGATTTTGTTCCATAAATAAGGGACTAAGCCGAAGGAAAATAAATAAAGAAATGAAGGAATTAATAATTAAATAACAAACGGAGGAATTAAGAAATTAGATTTAATTAATAACTGGAGTAATGATGCAATTATTCAGACTAATAAAAATATGTTTTTTTAAATTTTGCATCACTGCATCAGCTTTCATGACCGAAAGGACAAGATCTCGGATACAAGCAGCCAATATGAGTTTCCTTCGAAGGGTGGCAGGGCGCACTCTTACAGACAGGGTAAGGAGCTCTGACACTCGGGAGGAGCTTGGATAAGAGCTGCTGCTCCTCCACATCTAGAGAAGTCAGCTGAGGTGACTCGGGCATCTGTTTTCGATGCCTCCTGGACACTTACCTAGGGAGGTGTTCCAGGCATGTCCCACCGGGAGGAGGCCTTGGAGAAGACCCAGGACACACTGGAGGCACTATGTCTCTCGGCTGGCCTGGGAACGCCTCGGGATCCCCCTGGCGAAGCTGGAGGAAGTGTCTGGGGATAGGGAAGTCTTGGGTTCTCTCCTAAGACTGCTGCCCCCGCGACCTGGCTCCGGAAAATCGGATGAAAATGAATGAATGCATCACTGGAATTTATATATATATATTTAAATATAAATGCATAGAAAAGAATTATTTTTTAAAAATAGAAAACCTCTTTTTTAAATAGTAAAATCTGTACACAATTGACCTGTTGACCTGTTATTATTTTTGTTCCAACATCAACCTTGGCGAGCTGAAGAATCTTTGGAGCAGTGGTAGAGTTAGTTTCCATCTGGCTGAAAATGCATCACATTACCTGAGCAAAATGGCTTTCAGAAGCAATTTGCCATCGTGCAGCAAAAGACCTTTAACCATCACATATTTGATAGTGTGTTTTCCAGCTCAGTCTGCATCGCTCGCTTATTCCCCCTCTTTGGAGGATGCAGCAGGAGAGATTGATGCTGTGTTGTTGTTTTCTGCATCACAGACACTGAGGGTCAGAGTGGATGGAGCCGGAAATAAGCTGTCAACATCTTTCACCTGTGTGAAGATTGATCTCTCTATCCGTTTCTCTCGCTCTCTCTTTTTCATTTCACATGACAGGACTCTCTCCATCTCCTCCATCTGCCGCTCTTCAGCTTTATTTATTATGCTCTCTTTACTTGCATATGCACACTGTATTCATTCATTCATTTTCCTTCCGCTTAGTCCCTTATTTATCAGGGGTCACCACAGCAGAATGAACCACCAACTATTCCAGCAAATGTTTTACACAGCGGATACCCTTCCAGCTGCAACCCAGTACTGGGAAACCCCAATACACACTCACATTCAGACACACTCCAATTACGGCCACTTTAGTTCATCAATTCCCCTATAGTGCATGTGTTTGGATTTTGGGGGAAACCGGAGCACCTTGAGAAAACCCACACCAATACAGGGAGAACATGCAAACTCCACACAGAAATACCAGCAACCAGCCACCGTGCCGCCCAGTCAAGAAATTAGAAAATGTTAATTAGTTTAAACAGAAATTGTTGCAGTATTGTATGTATGTATTTTCTGGGCAAAACTACAGTGGCTGTGAGAGCTCAAATGCACGACAAGTTAAGAAAACGCATGCAAAAAGGCTTTTCTTACTTAGTATTTTTCTCTTGCTTTCAGTCCAAATATCAAAATAATGTGCAAATCTAGAAGCATTTTGTAGACAAGTAAAAATACATTTTTGTTTTCAGAAATGATAAGTGAAAATGAAGTGTTTATTGCTTAAAACAAGCAAAATAATCTGCAATTGAGGACAGTAAAATAAACATATTATAAACACAAAGCAAGTTTTTTTAATTTGCTCCAAAATAAAAAAAATTAAATAGAAAATAAAAAAATACTCATAATGTTTTTAAATGATCATCATTCAAGCAAAACAGATAATTTAAGTACTTTTTACAAATTTACTGTACATAAACAGTGTAGATTTTGCCCTATTGCGATTAAAGTAATATATTTATAATATTTATTTGGGTGAGTGTGGGTCAACATGGCTATATAATCTAAAAATGTACATATAACTGATTATGTATTTTTAAAGTTTTATAAAAAATAACTTTATGCAGTTTCCTGCATTTCACAAGAGTACAATATCAGCCTATTTTACACTGAAAGTTTACATCTTTCATTCAGAAATTGCTAATCAGTGGCGGTTCATTCCTCTGTGGCGACCCCGGATTAATAAAGGGACTAAGCCGACAAGAAAGTGAATGAATGAATGAATGAATTGCTAAACAGTTCACAACCAATTGACCCTTCGCTAAGCCCCGCCCTTTTTAGTTACTGTTGCTACGCCTGTCAAGCTTTCGTGCCTGGCACGTCTTATTCAATGTGTGTCTGCCGGTGTCAGACATTGCCAGGGATATAATTAGTCATTTTTGGCAAACAGGTAAGATCTCAGAGAAAGCCAGACCAAAAAAAAGGACTGCAGTGTGCATTACATGGGTATATTCATGATATAATAGGCAACCGATTAGAGAATAAATCAATCACAAATGAAGCTAGCTTAGCCTAGCCGTCTCATACGCTGACCATTCAACAGCTTAGCTCATGCTCAGCAGGAGAGGTGAAGTTTAAAAATAATCTAATTATAACTAATTAAACCGTCATTTCTCTATTTTATGCCAAAAAGCCAGATAGATTAATTGTATTGCAATGAAAATAGCATCACTAACCGACGAGGAAACACGCATGGACAGAGCTTTACATAGTTCATTTATAGAAAGAGCAGCCAGAAAGGGGAAACTGATGGATTCGTGCTGAATATTAGCATCATTGACTCATAACAATGTACAGTAAGGCACGTTTACACTGTCAGGTCTTGATGCCCAATTTCGTTTTGTTGCCTGTATCTGATTTGTTTGCCTGTCTGTTTACTCGTTGTTTTAATTGTGACCCTTATCTATCATATTCATGAGTGTGCACTTGCCATACAATTTACGATTTCGCGCATGCATAAAGGCGGGTTCTAGCATCTGTGCAACTCTAGCCACGATGGAAGAAATTGTCTTGTTTTTAGCTCTGCGAAATATCATATGAAATGATCATATCTCGGTTTTGTTCTGTTGATTTGTAATTTCAAATATTGGTAGCTTGAAACAGATGGAGATATGAAGTTCAGTAAAGTTATAACAGATTCGCAGATTCGTATTTTCCAGATCAATAACTCATGTCATTATGACCTGTTCTCTATTAGTATGACTAACGTTACTATGAAGAAGGCTTAAATGGAGCAGTGCTCATAATATCAAAAAAAAAAGAAAAAGACGGCTGTGAAACATGACCTGCTTTGTGTTTTTGTAGGAAACACAGTTTAGATCTGTTTAGGGTAAGATGTGTGAGTTATTTATTATATAGTGAGTTATATCAAAAACAAAACCAACTTAACTCCGCTCCTTTAGCGCCCCTCACACAGTTTGATCCACGCTGGCATTTCTCCTCTTGGGTTTTTGGTTTTGAAAAGTGAAAAAATTCCACCATCCCGTCCAAACTTTTAGGATACTGCTATCAGATTTGCACAATCCATAAGCACAACGCTTGACAGAGCCCCTAGGCGTAGCTACGGTTGCTAAGCCGCGATTGCTAGGTGACGTTTTTTTTTTTTTTTGGGGTGTGGCTTAGCGAAGGGTCAATTACAAATAATTGGCAAGTAACATAACACATTGATGTACAATAAAATAATTGTTTAATATTCTGTTAATCAATGCTTTTCTTTAATTATAAAGAACATTGAGTTTCAAACTTTCAGTTAATCCTATGTGTTTTTTGCCATTTCTTTGTAGTTCTATAATGTTTGAAAATGAATAATGCTAAATATTGGATTTTTTCTGTACATTATTTAGAGTTTCTCACATTCCCACACTGGTAGAACTGTTTGGTTCTTTTATAAATGGCCTTTTTGATGGTTTATCGGCTAGATCATCTCATGAAGCTCTGCTTTGTTCAGTCCATCTCTTTCTTTGTCAGCAGAAATTTCCATTAGGAAGAGAAAGTATCACCTAATGGATTATCCATACCATCCTTACTCTGTATGTCCGACCGGCATTAATGGAATGCACACATTTAATATACAGCTGAAGTCTGAATTATTAGCCCTCTGTTATATTTTTCCCCCAATTTCTGTTTAACGGAAAGAAGATTTGTTCCAGCACATTTACAATCACAATAGTTTTAATAACTCATTTCTAATAACTGATGTATATTATCTTTGCCATGATGACTGTAAATAATATTAGACTAGATATTCTTCAAGACACTTCTATACAGCTTAAAGTGACATTTAAAGGCTTCACTAGGTTAATTAGGGTAAAGTTAGGGTAATTAGGCAAGTCATTGTATAGCAGTGGTTTGTTCTGGAGACAATCCAAAACAAATATTGCTTAAAGGGGATAATAATATTGAACTTAAAATGGCTTTTAAACAATTAAAAACTGCTTTTATTCCAGCAGAAATAAAACAAACAAGACTTTCTCCAGAAGAAAAAATATTATAAGAAATACTGTGAAAAATTCCTGAATCTGTTCAACATCATTTGGGAAATATTTGATAAAAAAATGGGTGATTTCGACTTCAACTGTGTGTTTGCATGCTTGATCTGATCGAAGGACAGAATCAGTAATGCTGCAAACGGCTGATTGAATTCTGGTGCATCCATTTCTTTAACCTGTTATCGTTTTGGAGTCTGTTCTGCTCACCAAGGCTGCATTTGTTCAACCTAAAAACCCAGCTAATGGGAAACACTCTCAGTTAGAGCTTTCTGTAACATTTCTTTAACGTTGTATATGTTAGCACGTAATAAAATAATGATTTTCAAACTCTCTTTTATTGTTGTTAGAATACTTGTAATGTCTTTAGGATGTTAGGTATTGAATGCTTGTTCACACTTTCTATTGATGGTCCATTTGTTGAATTTAAAATACATTGCATCTACATGCCAACTAATTTTCATTAGATTATAAGCAGACTGTTAGGTTGAGGTTATGGTGTAAGTTGACATGTACTTGCAAAACTTCTTAAAGTCAGTTCGAGAGTTCACACTTAGCTGATGATTGGTAACAAGCTAGTTTGGCATGCTGTCCCGGGAGAGAGCCCCGAGCTCAAGAGAGCCTCAAACCAGAGGCTCCCTCCCGTTGCAGGGCGAGAGGAGAGTTAGATCTCGAGAACCCCACCCCCCCCCCCTCCTGCTGCGTGAGGGTTGCTAAGGTGATGCGTTGCTGACAGAATTGAATCGAATTTGGTGCTAAATTGGTTTAGTCAATTTACTTAAGTGTCATGTTTTTGGGAGTGTGGGAGGAAACCGGAGGACCCGGGGAAAACCCACACAAGCACGGGGAGAACATGAACTCTACACGAAAATGCTGACTGTTTGGGTAAATGCCCGAACCGGAGGCATTTTGCTGTGAGGCCGCAGTGCTAGCCACTGGGCCGCCGTGCTGCCCTGTAGACAAAAGAGGAGGCGAAAGGGTGGAAGAAAGATTCTTCAAGACGAAGATGACTTAAGGTCAGGCGTTTGGTTATTTATACTTGGTTAGGAATAGTCTGATTGGTGGTTCGTACATTAGCTTGACTCGGGGCAAACCGTGTCAATCATAAGCACGTGATCCTCTCCAAATTAGTTTATGAATAAACTTCACTTAAACGTCTATACAGCCTTCTATTACTCTAATGGACCATCAAAATAAAGTGTTACTGAATGTTTTTATAACGTTGATTGATGACATTTCTTAGAACATTAACATGGAATGTTCTAATAACATTTTAAATAATGTATAATAATAATAACATGTAACATTAATATTACATTTGAATAACATTACAACCAAAAATTATGTTAATACAATGTTTGAAAAACTGAATATTTTGAGCATTCTAATGTTTATACCAGACGTGGATAAAGCATCAAGCATGAGTAATTTACACGTTAAGTCAATGCAAAGACACGAATAGACATCCTGCGGCGCAATTTGTGTGATTTCACGCTTTGATGCATGAATCAGTTGGAAAATCTGAACTTTAGTGAACAATCACGCTACGTTAGCCAATAAAGAGTTTGCTCTTGTAGGGGATTGATTTAATGTAGCGCCTGTTGTTGATGCCCCGAGGGGAAATCCTGCTGCCGACACCGAACAACAGCTCCTCAAACTGGGCTCGACTGAGTCGGAAGAACAACTGAAAGCTTCCATCATGCAGTTTCTGGAGGAGTTGATGAACCTCTCAGATCTGAGTGCACCTCTGAGAGGATCTAGTGGACTTAAACATAGCGCCGAAGGAATCAATGCTGTATTTCAGCCTTCCTAAAGCACATAAAGCACAGCTACTCTCGCAATAAAATCCATATTAGCCATTTAGCAACAAAGCTAGAGTCACCAGGCAAGAAGCCCTGCCCATGACGCGACTCCGCGTCTATTGAGAAGTGAATTTGACACACGAATTAAGCAAGTAAACTCAAAGTTTTCACGCGCCTATTCACACAAGATGCGTCTGGTATGAACACAGCATAAGAACGTGCAAAAATAAACATAATATAACCTAATGGGAGGGTGGCATGGTGGCTCAGTGGTAAACACTGTTGCCTCACAGCAAGAAGGTTGCTGGTTCGAGTCCCGGCTGGGTCAGTTGGCATCTCTGTGTGGAGTTTGTATGTTCTCTCCGTGTTGATGTGGGTTTCCTCCGGGTGCTCCAGTTTCCCCCACAGTCCAAACACATGCGCTATAGGGGAATTGGGTAAGCTGAGCTGTGTGTAGTGTATGTCCGTGAATGACTGTGTATGGGTGTTTCCCGGGGATGGTTTGCAGTTGGAAGGGCATCCAAGTTGGCGGTTCATTCCGCTGTGGCGATCCCTGATTAATAAAGGGACTAAGCTGAAAAAGAAATGAATGAATGAAATTGACCCTAGTGTATGAGTGTGTGTGTGTGTGTGTGTAAATGTGAGTATGTATAGGTGTTTCGCAGTACTGGGTTGTGGCTGGGAGGGCATCCGCTGTGTATAACATATGCTGGAAAAGTTGGCAGTTCATTCCGCTGAGGCGACCCCTGATAAATAGAGACTAAGCTGAAGGAAATTGAATGAATGTTTCTAGAAGCATGAGGATGTGGTCTGTATAATCTCTGAGCTGTGAGGTGTTTATTGCGAGTCTCATCCTCATGATGTTGAGCTGTTGTCAGATGCTCTGTCCTTGAACTTGCCTTCAGACACTCTGTTCACTATAAATGATTCCTCCTGTTGCTGTGGAGACATAAAGATGAGTGTCTGCACTAATACTTCACTATAAGACAGAAAACTAAAGGATAATGTACATCCAGCCGGGTTTTCTCACAGAATAAAGCCCAACAGGCTCATCATTGCATAATGACTTGCCCAGTTAACCTAATCAACCTAGTTAAGCATTTATATGTCACTCTAAAGCCTGGTTTATACTTCTGCGTCAAGTGACCGGCGTGACCCACGGCGCATGCAACGCGGGTGGCTGTGAATTTATACTTTTGCGCGCTGTCTTTGTCGGTCTGCATTAACACTTCCAAAACGCTAGTTGGCAGTGAGGTGTAAATGTTCCTCTGTGTCCAGTTTCTTCCTTGCTCTTATGCTTTTCCTGAACACTTCCTGGATGTACAAGTGGCTCAAACTCGCTCATTTTGAGGCAGGAACTGGCAGACGTGCAACAACTTTAACTATGAGGTAAACACAAAACAACACTTTCCATCCGGAGCTCCTTCACGGGACTCCACACTTGTAAACAATCGCTCCATTGGGTTTGCGTCCAGCTCGCGCCATTCGTGCGGCTCTTGGTCCCGCCCAGACTCGTCAGCGCTACCAAGCCGACCAATCACAGAACTTGCGCTACGCGTCGTTGGGACGTGTAGTTACAATTTTTGAGAGGTGCACGTCAAGTTTATTCATAAACTAATTTCGAGAGGATCACGTGCTTATGATTGACACGGCTGGCCCCGAGTCAAGCTAATGTACGAACCACCAATCAGGCTATTCCTAACCCAGTATAAATAACCAAACATCTCACCTTTAGTCATCTTTGTTTTAAATAATCCCCCCTTCCACCCCTTCTCCTCCTTTTTTCTACAGGGCAGCACGGCGGCCCAGTGGCTAGCACTGCGGCCTCACAGCAAAAAAAATGCCTCTGACTCGGGTATCCACCCAACCGGTCAGCATTTTCGTTCATGTTCATGTTCTCCCCGTGCTTGCGTGGGTTTTCCCCGGGTCCTCCGGTTTCCTCCCACACTCCCAAAAACATGAGACTTAAGTAAATTGACTAAACCAAATCAGCACTAAATTCAATTGTGTCAGCAACACATCACCTTAGCAATCCTTACGCAGCAGGAGGAGAAGGGGTGGGTGTGTGTGGAGGGGGGTTCTCGAGAGTCAAACTCCCCTCTCGCCCGGCAACAGGAGGGAGCTCCGGGCTCGAGGATCTTTTGAGCTCGGGGCTCTCTCCCGGGACAGCATGCCAAACTAGCTTATTACCAATCATCAGCTAAGTGTGAACTCTTGAATAAAAGTTTAGAAACAAGAAACAAATAATACTAAAATGAATAAATTATTTTGAAGTGCACAAGAACATCAATATAAAAACAATAAACCTGACGTTCTTGCTAGCTGCCGCTTGGTTGGATCGTATTTTTGTCTGTTCTTCATCGTCCACTGCAACACTTCTTCTTTTTTCACTTTTATTATTAATATCACAACTATTTGGCCGTTTAAAGAAACTTCGCACACTCAGCTGCTGTGAGATTTCTGCAACTGTACGCAGCGGTGACAAAGAGGAGACAAAACAAGGGCAATCGCCATCAGCTGGACAGGAGTGGGAATTACAGTTAGCTACAAATTACAATAGATCACCCTCAGCATAATCCGTCAAAATGACAGATCACCTTCTGATATTTCAGAAAAAAATACATCAATGACAGAAAATATGAAGTTAACGATACCTCTGCTCTTAGCTGAACACTAGTGTCTGGAAGAATATCTAGTCAAATATTATGTGCTGTCATCATGGCAAAGATAAAAGAAATCAGTTATTAGAAATGAGTAGGGATGTAACGGTATCAGAATTTCACGGTACGGTAATACCTCGATATGAATGTCACGGTACGGTATTTATTGAATCATTTACAGGAAAAAACAAAACTTATGAAAATACTCCAAAAAAGTGTCAAAAGTGTCAATGACATACAAATTAGCCATCTATCTGTAAGCTTTGAAACAGGAACTTCAATTTTAATAACAAAAAATTATTAAACCATGTAAAAAAATTAAGTTTCAATTTAGTATTGTTGAAAACTCATCACATTCAACATTTAATCACTCACTCACTTAGATAGAGATGGGTTTAAAGGAAAATTATCATATAAATATAATCTGGTAAAATATAGTAGTATATAGTATAATCTGGTTCGCTTTAGGGTTTTCCAGCTCTTTTTGATCCCCGCTTCTAGCAGCACACTCCATTTCCGCATTACTGGATCTGTAGCGACAACAGACCGCAAGGGATGATGGCCAAGCATGGGCTGATGGGAAATGTAGTTTCCGGTACCTCCCGTTCGCTTCATTCACCTGAGCAAATTTTCTCAGAAGACCTATAGTTTTACCGAGTCATGCGACTACGGTAATATCGAAAAAAATTAATATTGCGGTATGACGGTATTTACAATACCGTTACATCCCTAGAAATGAGTTATTAAAACTATTATGTTTTAATGTGTTGATGAAATCTTCTCTCCGTTAAACAGAAATTAGGGAATAAAATATAGAAAGGAGAGCTAATATTTCAGGGTGGCTAATCATTCTGACTTCAGCTGTATGTGGTCCAGCAGGTGAAAATTGTGCAGAAAACACATCTATATTTAGAAGCACATAATTGAACACCTGTTGTTCAGATCACTAACCCTAAATATGAGCAACGGTGATGGTCGACTAGGCACACGGCTGTAATTATCTAATGTGAAGCTCAACCAGAGGAGTGTGTGAAGATGAAGATAATTACCAGTTTCTCTTCTAAATCCAGAAATAAGCATGGCGGAAACTGTGCGAATAATCCGACCAATCGCAGCGCAGTGTCATGCATGAGCTGCCAAACATGATTAGCGTGTTCTTCCTCCTGCTCATTCTGATGAACATGAACATGTGAACTCATGAATGTTTCATCAGAGCAGACTGTAATGAGCACATTGTTGCTGTTCTACTTTGGTCTTCATCGGTTTTTTGTCTTCCTATAAAGTCCCAGTGAGTCTGGCTGCGCTTTTATTTCAACATCTGCCTCGCTCTTGCCCCATTTCTGCTTCCTCTGTCTCTCTTTTTATTCTCTCACTCCTAAATGCACAGCTATTTCAGTATCATTGATGCTCTGTAATTTGCTAGTATTTTTTTATTTGACCTTTTATTTTCTTGTAATTGAATATTTGGTTATTTTATTCATAACATCATTTATTAGTAGTGCTTAACTATGTTTTTATTAGTGCTGGGCAAAAATTCATAGCAATAAATTGCATCTAAAATAAAAGTTTGTTTTATATTGATATAATACATGTGTGTGTGCTGCCTCACAGGCATTTCTGTGTGGAGTTTGCATGTTCTCCCCGTGTTGGCGTGGGTTTCCTCAGGGTGCTCCGGGTTTCCCTCACAGTCCAAACACATGCGCTATAGGGGAACTGGGAAAGCTAAATTGTCTGTAGTGTGTGTGTGTGTGAATGGAATTGTATGGGTGTTTCCCAGTGATGGGTTGCAGCTGGAAGGGCATCCGCTGCATAAAACATATGCTGGATAAGTTGGCGGTTCATTCCGCTGTGGCGACTTAACGATTAATAAAAGGACTAAGCTGAAATGAAAATGAATGAATGTATGTGTGTGTGTGTGTGCTGTGTATATTTATTATGTACATATAAATACACACATGCATGGACATAATTGAGAAAATGTTTATTTATATTTATATATATATATATATATATATATATATATATATATATATATATATATATATATATATATATATATATATGAGCAGTATCACATGAGTAGCAGTGCGATGTGGCAGTATTTCGGCACTTGAAACGAATGCCTTAGTGTCCCACCAGTGCCGATATACAGCCACATCACACTGCTACAATTGTGATATTGTGTTTATACAACAGTTTGACGGCATAATCGTTCATATAAGAAAGAAAATCAAACATGGAAAGTCTTAAAACCCGTTTGTAGGAGGAACTACTTTTTCCCGCCATTCATTCACATTTGCAGCTAACGTCAGAACAGCAGAAACCGCTGCTGCTTCACCAACGTCACTTTAGAGCTAGTGTTTGAATGATTCTCTAGCGTAATGTCTAAAGTGAAGACAAAACTGCTAATTTTGCTGACTTTTAAGATTATAAAGCTGAAAGTTATGAAAGGCCATCAGTCTACAGAGATTTCACAGTATATTACTCTGTTGGAATCGGAAGATGGCAATATTACTATGGCATAAATACAGCTCTACATCATACAAAAGAGAGTGATCGACTTAGAAAGTCATTTACCTGTTTAATAATGATTTGATCAGCTGTAGTTAGAAATCACGCTGTTTTTAAATCTCTAATCAACCGTCTTTGCTCAAAGATGGCCATGAAACGCTGTATCTCAGAAATTATAAATATTTTAAAATAGGCACTATCCTTATAAACAAACTGCATAAACAGCAGCTATATTTGTCAAACTGTAGAGTATCCTCAGCTTGTTGCTGTATCTGGGTGGAGTAATACAGAAGTTTGAAGGGTGTGGAAAAAAATTAACGGGGGCTAATAATCAGTCATAAGTCAGTTGGGGCTATTAACTCTGACTTCAACTGTATGGATAGATAGGTAGGTAGGTAGGTAGGTCAGTCGGTCGGTTTTAATTTAATCTAATTTAATTTAATTTAATTTAATCTTTAATTACTGTTAAACATATTAAATCGTATTGAAATAGGTCAATTTAATAGCTTAAATTATTTAAAATTATATGTTTTACTTATAATTAGATGATGTTCCATTTTTTTAACATTTTTTTATTTTTTATGTTTTAAAGATGATTCTTTTTTGAGAATATTTTGTTTTATTTTTCTATTCATTTAATTTATTTTCAGCGTAGTCCCTTTATTATTCAGGGCTCGCCACAGCGGAATAAACCGCCAACTTATCCAGCTTACATTTTTACACAGCAGATGCCTTTCCAGCTGCAACCCATCACTGGGAAACTTTCTTCCTTTCTTTTTTTTTTTGTTTAGTTTTTAGCATTTTTTTAAGATGACATTCAGTATAACAAGAATATAACAACAATATAACAAAAATTATGCTAAAATGCTTGGTATTATATGTTATTTAATGTTTTACATCAGTGTTGTTTTAGGATTATTTAGAGACTATTTTAGTCGATCCATTGATTCATTTCATAATTATGATTTAAATACATTTTCATTTTTATTATTTCATTTTATTTTTACTTTATTTTTTAGCTTAATAAAAAATTTACAACAATTTTTAAATCTTTTTAGCGAAAAATAACATTATTTAAATATACTTTTTATTGTTTAATTTAGTTTAATTTAATGTTTAATTTAATCTTTTATATAATTTTGTTATGTGCTTTTATCATAGTTTTTTTTTTTTAATTTTCTGTCAAAATTTCAGTTCATTTTATTTGTTAGGGCACACTAAGGTGCAAATCTCATCATTAATAAACCATTAACTATGACTTTTGCCTCGAGAAACTCCTAATTTGCTTCTTATTAATAGTTAGTAATGTACAGTAGTGGTTGGCTTTAGGTATTGGGTAAGATTAGGGATGTAGAATAACACCATAAAGATAAACTTTATAAGTACTAATAAACAGATAATATCTAAATAATAGGCAGATAATAAGCCACAAGTTAATAGCGAGAATTGAAACTTAAAGTGTTTATCAATTGTTTAAGTAATGCTAATACATAAAGAAGAGCTATTTATAAAAACAACACACTTTATTTCTCTACAGTGAGTCTCTCTCTACTCGTCTTCACACTTCTCACTAGCATACATCAAAAAAAAGTTCAATATCCCAGTAAAATTACAGTAATATACCATACAGCTGTGGGAGTACAAGTAGCTCATTTCCTCTGCTGTTCTCTTTCTGCTCCTCATTGATTTTCTCTCTGTTCATCCGTCAGATATTTGTGTGTTTAGCTGTTTTGTTTCACTTGACTCTGTACACCTTAAATGTGAAGGTTGAAAACGGAGAGCAGCACTGCTTGTGTTTTATGACCCTGAACATGAAGTCAATCAAGCGTAGTTTTCTATTATCAGCAGGGTGAGACGCCTACCTAGATGGCATTTCAGACTGCATGTGAAGGCTTTTGAGAATTGTGGGTGGGAAGATTATTTTTTCTTTTGAAGAAATAATTATGCATGCCTCATTCATGGATATGATGATCATATGTGCAGTGAATTAAATTGGCCAAAATAACATCGCTGTCTGTCTTTGTCTTTCTTCAAAAAATGATTTCCTTCCTCTGTGTTGCTTTGCTTTGTTTTCCAATGCACATTTCTAAGCATCATCTTCATGATTTGGGATACATTTCGGGATTCATTTCATTTATAAGAAAAATGATGCAATATATGAAATTTTGTTTGCTGGAAAAAATGAATTCATGCTTAAAACAAGAATTTAAAAAATGTGGGGTTCAGAAAATACACTGGTTTTCTGTCAATTAGATTTTAATTTAATTGTCATTAGTTTGTCGGAAACAAGAACATATTGGACAGCACGGTGGCTCAGTGGTTAGCACTGTAGAAGGTCGCTGGTTCGAGTCTCGTCTGGGTCAGTTGGCATTTCTGCGTAGGGTTTGCATGTTCCCCCTGTGTTGGCGTGGGATTCCTCTGGGTACATGAGCTATAGGTGAACTGATTAACTAAATTGACCATTGTCTATGAGTGTGTATGAGTGTTTCCCAGTGCTGGGTTGCAGCTGGAATGGCATCCACGGCATAAAACATATGCTGGAATTGTTGACATATCGACCTCTGAAATTGTTATTATTCTATTCTATTAAATTCTAATCTATTGTATTCTCTCTATTCTTTTCGTTTTTATTCTATTCTATTCTGTTCTGTTCTGTTCTGTTCTGTTCTATTCTATTATTTTTCTGTTCTATTCTATTCTATTTTCTCTTTTCCTTTTTATTCTATTCTATTCTATTCTTTCTATTCTATTTTATTTTTTCTATTTTACTTTATTCTGTTCTATTCTATTGTATTCTATTCTGTTTTCTAATCTATTCTGTTCTATTCTATTCTTTTTCTATTCTATTCTCTTCTATTTTATTCTTTTCTATTTTTTCTATTTTCTCTATTCTATTCTTTTCTGTTTTTACTATTCTATTCTTTTTTCTGTTCTAATCTGTTCTATTTTCTCTTATCTATTCTATTCTATTCTATTCTATTTTATTCTTATCTATTTTCTATTTTATTCTTTTTTGTTCTATTCTATTCTATTTTCTCTTTTCTATTCTGTTCTATTTTATTTTTTCTATTCTATTCTATTCTATTCTATTCTATTCTGTTCTATTCTATTCTATTCTATTCTATATTATTCTTTTCAATTTTCTCTATTCTATTCAATTTTTTCTATTCTATTCTATTTTTTCTATTCTATTCTATTCTATTTTATTCATTTGAACAAGAAAAGTCCAAATGAAGAAGCAGAATTTTTGTAGAGTCACTGAGGTTTAGAAGCGAGCCGTATCTGGTGTACTTGAATCTGATCTTCTGCTAATGAATGTCTGTGTCAGCTTCAAAAGCTCTTCTTCTCTTCTGCTTTTGTGTGTGTGTGTGTGTGTGTGTGTGTTCATCTCTGTCTCTCTTTTACTCCCTCATGTTTACAAACTTTGTTCTTGAAAGTATGCTAATGGACAAGGTGACCCAGATCTCTCTCTCTGTGTGTGTGTGTGTGTGTGTGTGTGTGTGTGTGTGTGTGTGTGTGTGTGTGTGTGTGTGTGTGTGTGTGTGTGTGTCTGAGTGCGTGTAGGACATCTGCCCTCTGAGAATGAATGTGTTTGCGTCATTATGTAGAAATAGCAGCTAAAGCCACAAAATAAAGTATAATGTGAAGCAGTACAACAGTTTACTTCATTTATAATTTAGGAACTGATTATTCTTTTTTATCTTATTGAGCAAATCGTCATATTAGAATGATTTATGAAGGATCATGTGACTGTGAAAGTTAAACTGAAAATTTGCAGGTTAGTTTCCAAGTGGTCATTCATTTGAATAGAGAAATAGTCATGTATGCAACACAGGCTCATTGGAAAAACATGCTTCAGTCTACATTTTTGTGAATACTCAAAGATGGACTTCGACATAAGTTTGATTGTAGTTTCTTGGTAAAATGAACACTAGGGGGCGGTATGATGACAGCTTTTGTTTGTTTTCACACTAATGATGTTTACAGTCAGACATATTATCGATAAATAAATGATTATTTTAGTGCAATTCTTTACGTAACACCAAATAATCACCACAAAACATTGTGATGCTGTCGATAAGTTGTAATCAAATACATCTGTGTCACCTGCCTACATACATATGGACGTGTTTTCTCATTGTTCACTGTGTACTGTGTTGTACTTGTGGTGCAGTGCACTCACGTTCGAGTACAGTTAAGCAAACTTACACAAAAGACATAAAAGCAATGTAAAATCAAGGTAAAATTGTGTTCGCAGTGCACTTTTACCTCACGTCTGCTTCTGAAAACACTATTGGCTGGGTTTAGGAAAGGGTTTAGCTCATTGGTCCGCTAGCTAATCTGTACACCAAGCTTTGCCTTCTGGATTTGTTCAAGAAGGACGTGTATCTGAAATGTACTACAAAACACACCCTAAGTAACGTAATTCAAATTTGCAAAAATGTAGTCAGCGCCCTCTAGTGGATTTGTCATTTGAAACGTGCAACACAACATACCCGGAGCAATGTATTTAAAAATATAGGCTGAAGCACATATTTCCAATGAGCCTGGGTTGTTTTTGATCTCTCTATAGTAATTTTACACATTAAAGTGAATCTTCTATATTATCATAGTTGTCACTACAGTCTCTGGACAACCCATATGCTAGGCTAGGCAAGGCAAGTATATTTCTATAGCACATTTCATACACAGTGGGAATTCAAAGTGCTTTTCGTAAACAGCAATAAAAGAGACAAGACTAAGAGAATAAAAACAAATGATAAAAAACAGATGAAAATGTGTTCAAATTAGGGTTGGGCATCTAAGCTATAATGCCGATCCGATACGCATCTCGATACAAAGAATACGATCCGATATATTAGCGATACATTTGTGACATTGCGATACAACACGATACGATTCACACCCATATCACGATACAATGCGATAATTCAGCACTAACTAATTATCGTTTATGAGATGATGTGAAAGAGGATGCTGTGCCATTGAATGAGTTTGATTATTTATTAACCAAGCAAAACCAAGACTTTTTTTACAAACTGGCTTTTCTCTCAGAGCCAGAGTGTCAGTTTACAGTAGAGGGCCATTTTAGAACCTATAGCACATATTATTTAAGCATTTTCAAGATAAACAGAATGTATAAGTGCAATATATATTATAAATGTATATATTTGCACTCTTTCAACATAAAGGTTTATCATTGCACAACAAGAATTGTGATTTAACTTTTCAACTATGAAAACAAGTTTTACAAAGATATATTTTGCCACTGAATATTCAAAACTTAAGGTCGTGAACTAGCAGTGTTATGCTGCTTTGAAACATCACTGTCACTGTAAACAACAGGCTAATAAAAATATAAACAAATAAAAATTAACAGGAGGAGGTGTTTAAAACCTTCGTTCTCCGTGACACTAGGCTGAAAATCTTTGCAGATGAACAATGCAATAGCATTCGTTATTGGCGTAGAGCGAGCAGAACTGTTGCGCATGGAGAAAACTTGCAATGCTTTTCTCACCACTTTTGGAGCTGGTAGCTACAGTTGAAGCAGTGCGAAAGCCGGGGATGCAGAAACACTGGAAAATGCTTCCACAACAACACCGAGGCGCCGCTTCAAGTGAGATTTCAGATTAGTCGTACTGCTTGTGTATTTTACAGATGCGCGGCACATTTTGCAAATTGCATCTGTCCTGTCAAGTCGTCCATCCTTAAATCCATAATGTTGCCATACTTTAGATTTAAAACTCAGTGGGGAATAAAATGTTTGTTTTGCTTCTCGCGTTTTCTGAGGGCGCTCCACCAGCTTCATCCGCACACCTCATACACTGAGTTGTAGTGTAAGTGTACACATCCGCAAGTCCGATGCTAAGGCATACTTTATGTAGGTCGATTAAATTATGCGCCAAAAACAGGTTGACAACACTTGTTAATAAATAAAAAATACATTCTATATTAAAAATATAAGCTGTATCTCGGAAAAACCGATGCATCTCGCAAAAACCGATGCATCTCGATTTGCTTCCAAAATTTAATTCATCCTCTGCTGCTCTACCGATGCACTCGCATCGTGCACGCGCATGACCGAGTATCGATACATATCGGTTAATCTTCCCATCCCTAGTTCAAACAGGTTATAAGGTAATTAAAAATAAAGTAAAGACATAATAGTGTGATCTGTCGGACGCAGCACAGTGCTCATTCAGTAAAGGCACAGCTAAACAGATGCGCTTTTAGTCTTGATGTGAATGTGCCTAATGTTGGAGCACATCTGATCATTTCTGGAAGCTGATTCCAGCAGCAGGGGGCGCTGTTAGTAGCTAAAGGCCAATTTACCCTGCTTTGACTCTTGGAGTTTCTAGTTTATCTGATCCTAAAGATCTGAGTGATCTGTTAGGTTTGTATTCAGTCAGCATATCTGTAATGTATTGAGCTCCCAGGCCATTTAGTGAAACACCCCTTGAAGTTTAAGAACCTGTTAACCTGGTTGAAAACAACTTTCAATGATTTTGCCAATGAAAGGGAGATTTGATGTTGGCCTTTAGTTGCTCAATAGGGTGTTATCCAGGTTGCTCTTCTTCAAGAGGGGTTTAACAACTGCAGTTTTGATTGAATTAGGAAAAATCCCTGAGAGCAGTGAAGCATTTCTTTTTTCCATTTCTAAATTGGTAAACACCTTTTTGAAGAATGACATGGGGAGTTTGTCAAGACTGCAGGTTGATGTTTTCATACTTTGCACAATCTCTTCCAAGATTTTACCATCCATTGACTTGAAATCAGACATACTGGGCTCTATTTTGACGGTCCATGCGCAGAGCTCAAAACGCAGGGCGTGTCAGAACGCATTTTTGTTCATTTAAGGACGGGAAAATCTGCTTTGCGCCATGGCACATGGTCTAAAAGGGTTGAGTTTATTTTCTTAATGAGTTATAGGGGTTTTGAGAATAAACCAATTACAGTATCATCTCCCATTCCCTTTAAGAGCCAGCTGCATCGCGCCATAAGCGCATTTTGACGTAAAGTAAGTTCACTTTCGCTTTTGCTCTCGTGGATAGGGAAACCTTTACGCACAGACATCAATTAGCCTATAAATAATTAATTTAGTTTGTTAAGCGCAAATCTTATTTCTTATTAAATCTTATTTTAAATCTTATTTAAAACTATTTCTAAATTCAGTTCTAATTTCTAGCAAACGAATAAATGAACAATAATAATGAAGTGTGGTCAAAATACTGAGTTATTTCCGAATACACCTGCTGTGCCCCATATGGTCTAAAATTTGACAGGTGGGCAAATCTAAAGCTTGTTTTTAATAAAACAAATATAAATATGGATATAATAAATAATACTGCTAATAATAATAACATTATACAGAAGCAAATTGTTATGTATGAACTGAAAAAGCCTCCCGAGATGAAGAAAGTATGAAGGCAGTGGTTTTTAAATCTTCAGGTAGGCAAGAAATTAATATGTTTTGTAATATTTTAATCATTTACATTTATATCCTGTATATAGGATTGTAACAATATACCGGTATGACGGTCTACCACGATTTGAACGTGCACGATTATCATACCATGAACAATTGCATATCAACGGTTTTAACCCTTAAAGACCGAGACAGCCGCCCGCGGCTAAAAATAAGTATTGCTCTTAAATGTTTAATAACTTTTCATACAATTCAAAGATTGGCATAAAGAAGAGAATCTCAGCTTTCCAGTGCTGTATCACATAACATTCGCAGACTTTCAGAGGCTCCGAAATCAGTGCAGTTACGTCATCAAAATTTGACAACGCTGATTTGACAAAGAAACGCTCGTCACTGTGTCTCCGGACAAACCAGACATGATACATTGATGCATTGTCCCTCCTCCATGCCCAGATTGGTTCAAACTCGCTATATCACAACCAATAAGCATAGGTTTCGCTTTTGTTTGTGGACCAACAATGAGCTTTTTGAACAACACGGAATGAGAGATAGGCATACATTTATGCGCGGCTAAATAAAACGCAAAAAAAAAAAAAAAGTTTTGCATGAAATAATTCTCATACTAAGTACTTTTGCATGCACAGCAGCACAGAAACATGACAAAACAGTGACACAGCAAAGACGAACTGCTGCTCTTGCTGTTTTCAAAAGACGCAAATGAAGGTGCAGCTGTTTGTCTGCATTGCATACAACCATATCCAAATCCATATCCACAGACAACCATATCCATGCTGGCACATAAAACCTAAGGATGTTCCATATTGAATCTAGTTTCGTTATGTAACTATTTATAGTATAGTAAATATTTATATCTATTTTTTTACTGAGGATTTGCACCATGTTTATTTGGACTTTGACACATTATTTATTATTTTTTTATTTGTTCATTGTACAAGTGGACACATTCTCTCACCTCAGCGGTCAAGATTAAGTCCTGAAAATATCAACATGCTTACATTTCTTCATCACAACCTAGACTGAAAAAAACAACGCTTTAAATACATGTTTACAGCCATAAACTTGGTATTGCACTTTTGGTCTCCCATTTATCGTGCTTATAAGGAAGGACAGTTTAAGTTTATTTTTGTCTAATCTTAAAAGACCTTGCTTGTTTATTCCTTCTAATTTAATTTATTAAAATGGGAGATTTTTCAGTTTATTTTTATACAAGACTTCTATAGTTCTATTAAAATGGTTCTTTCAAAAGTTTGTTGAAATAAAACCTTTGTTCAGTCAGAAAACGTGTTCTTATTCTTTTCAGGGTCTTTGCTATGAGAATTACTATTTAATACCGTATACCGCGAAACCGTCAAACCGTGGTATTGTTTTAGACGATTATCATACCGTAAAAAATTCACAACCCTACCTGTATATATCCTTATTATATCCTTAAGATATTATATATTTATTATATAGATATTATATATCATCTTGTTTGTAGTGTGTAAGCCAGGCGCACTTTGCGCCAGACAATAGACCGACTT